>NW_027453558.1:0-19548 GCF_964194025.1 Convolutriloba macropyga | reverse complement strand
CCGAGTGCCCATGCGCAGCGCCACCTGGAAAGCACTCATGGGGACTGATTGGTGTGGCTGCGTGGCATGACAGGCTCCCCGTTGAAGGCCCAACCGGATCAATTGACACAGTGTGGTACACGATCAATGGCTTCTACCAGGTGCTTGAACGGCTTTGTGTGTTGGCCCCAAAAAGCTTTTCCTCCCTCTGAAAGCTCAATTTCAGGCTAAAGCGCTGGCGTCATGCTATAACCTGCCTTGCCCTTGCCATGTTGACGTTGTGTCGTTCATCGGTTCCTTCATATCCTCCAATGTTTTCAGCTTAACGTCTATCACTTGCTAGCAAATCTTCCGTGCGCGAATTTGACGAAACTGTCTTGTCGCAGTCATCCGACGGAGCGCTGCTGGAGCTGTACACTCCGGTGGGTGCCCAAATCACAGTTAACGGCGAGGACATCTACGTTTCCCAAGTCAAGCCTGCGTCATCCTCGACGACTCGACTCCACGTTGTCACTGCCAGTAAACGTAGACGGACGATGAGGCGCCGTGGCCTGCTGCAGTCGGGAGACAGCGAAAGTGGGCCTGAAGCTAGAGCCACTATGGACTGCGGCTCAGGTGAGCAAAAGTGATAGGCCTGCATGGTAAACCTTCTGAATTCGATTACCGGCTTGGCATGCCCATTCTAATCTGGGCGTTCCTTTTCTTCAGGTAACTGCGTGAGCTCTGCCTCCAGCTGCGAAATCACCGAGGTCCTGGACACCGGTACAGGCGAATGCGTTTGCAGTCCAGGCATGGAAGCCACCGACAATGGCTGTGCTTGCACTGGGTCCAATGAATATGCGAAATGGGATGGAAACACCGGAGCTCACACCGACTGCACTGTTTGCGGCCAAGTACGTCCCCAGATTGTGCATGACCTCCTGGACATGATTCAGACGAACTGATTTTGTCGAATAGAATGCAAGACGGCAACAGTAGCCTTGCCTGCCTTACCGTGCTGGATGCTGATTGTGGGGAAATTGCTGGCCAGGGTTCGTCACCAACGGAGCTAGGCATCGGATGCCAGTGCTCGGCCGCTTCGGACACTGTGTGGGACGAGGCCAGCAATGCGTGCACTGACTGCCCGGCTGGTACAGAGCTTGCACAGACAGCCTCGGGCTGGGCTTGCGAGTGCACAGGCTGCAAGGTGCTCGTGAGGGACGGGCCGTCAGTGGAGTGTATCAGCTGCGATGGCGGATATATACCAGTGACCGGTGCAGATGGCTTGAAGGCATGTATCTCAGAGACAAGTCAGCTGTCTGGTGGCCAGACGGCTCTTCCACAATGCTACGGCTCTGGAGATGGCGATGATAGCGAAGACTCAGGAGACCAGTCAGAGGACAACACGCAGACCCCAGGGCCCAGCGGTGATGATAATAGCGATGAGTCGGAGGATGACACACAGACCCCCGGACCCAGCGGGGATGATGATGGCGATGAGTCGGAGGATGAGACACAGACCCCCGGGCCCAGCGGGGATGATGATGGCGATGAGTCGGAGGATGAGACACAGACCCCCGGGCCCAGCGGGGATGATGATGGCAATGAGTCGGAGGATGAGACACAGACCCCCGGACCCAGCGGGGATGATGATGGCGATGAGTCGGAGGATGAGACACAGACCCCTGGGCCGGACGGCGATGATGATGGCGATGAGTCGGAGGATGAGACACAGACCCCTGGGCCGGACGGCGATGATGATGGCGACGAGTCGGAGGATGAGACACAGACCCCCGGTCCCAGCGGGGATGATGATGGCGATGAGTCGGAGGATGAGACACAGACACCTGGGCCCGACGGCGATGATGATGACGACAGTGGGGACGACTCTGGCGACGAAACACAGACCCCCGAGCCTGGCGAAGATGATGACACGTCAGAGGATGAGGCACAGACCCCAGCGCCAGATGACGATAGTGGGGACGACTCTGGCGACGAAACACAGACCCCTGACCCTGATGATGATAGCGGGGATGACTCTAGTGATGAGACACAGACCCCTGAGCCTGATGATGATAGCGGGGATGACGCTAGTGATGAGACACCAACCCCTGAGCCTGATGATGATGGCGGGGATGACTCCAGTGATGAGACGGAGACCCCAGCGCCAGATGACGATAGTGGGGATGACTCTAGTGATGAGACACAGACCCCTGAGCCTGATGATGATAGCGGGGATGACTCTACTGATGAGACACCAACCCCTGACCCAACCGATGACAGTGGCAACGACTCTTCAGGTGAGACGCAGACTCCTGAGCCTGATGAAGATAGCGGGGATAGCTCTGCCGATGAGACACAGACCCCAGAGCCTGATGATGATAGCGGGGATGGTTCTAACGACGAGACGCAGACACCTGACCCTGACGATGATAATGATGCACAGACGCCTGAGGCGACTGACGGCAACGATGAATCTGACGAAGAGACACAGACGCCGGAGCCTACGGACAATGACGATGGCTCTGACGAAGAGACACAGACGCCAGAGCCTACAGACAATGACGATGGCTCTGACGAAGAGACACAGACGCCGGAGCCTACAGACAATGACGATGGCTCTGACGAAGAGACACAGACGCCGGAGCCTACAGACAATGACGATGGCTCTGACGAAGAGACACAGACGCCGGAGCCTACAGACAATGACGATGGCTCCGACGAAGAGACCGAGACGCCGGGGCCTACAGACAATGACGATGGCTCCGACGAAGAGACCGAGACGCCGGGGCCTACAGACAATGACGATGGCTCCGACGAAGAGACCCAGACGCCGGGGCCTACAGACAATGACGATGGCTCTGACGAAGAGACACAGACGCCGCAGCCTACTCAAGATGATGGCAAGTAGCCCAGGAAGGATGCGGTGGAGATGGGACTGTCAGGCTGTCGAGGGTCCTGCGCTAAGCCTTGAGACAGCCTCTTTGCCCTCTCAGGCTTTCTGGTGGGTGGGGACAAGCCAGACTACAGTAGTGGTTGTGAGTCAAAGCAACTGGAAGCGCAGCTGGGTGGGGTGGGCCTGCTGCTGTGCATGCGCATACATTGGCTAGAAGAGGCACCATAATGCAGAGGTGTGTGCTGGTCGGTGACCGCTCGAACCAGGTTTCCACCAGTTCGGAGGGCGTCTGTTGCCGCCTCAATCTTCGATCAACTGACCACCAGCAGGATTCCAACCGCGGCGCAGCATTTTGTGATGCATAATATGTGTAATTACCAAAGTTATATTATAGTACATATGACATATCATCTGGCGCAATTGACCCAAGCACTGCCATGCTCGATCTTCTCCAGTTTCAATCATCCAGTGCTTAGCTTTACACACCCGGTGAATGAATGGTGGCATGCTCTGTTGGAGCCCTTCTCTGACATCCATTTCATGGTGCGCAGCCGCCAGCATACAACCTACAAACGCCAATCAGCTATTCCGACCTTGCCGCAGAACTCGATGTTTGCAGACCATGCAGAACGTTTGCAACCGGCGATGACTGCCACTGTGGATTCCTCCCCCGGGGGCAGAGGCCGGGGGGGGGGGGGGGGGGGGGCCTTGAGTGATTCAAAACAAAGGTTATTTATGAGTGTATGTATGTGTCTCCACATGCTGACAACGACACGTGAGACGGATTTTGTGTACATAGCCGGCCATGCTACCTACTTCAAGGAGCAGCAAAGTACAGCCGGCGTAGGCTGGCTGCGTGCATTGCATGGCTGCTGGATTTGACGGCCGGCCCCAGTGCCGGAGCAGTTATTAAGGAGCATATATATGGCGCTACAACTAAAAACGTACTGCCATATTGTTTATAATCAGCTAGCTACATGCATACATTCATACGGTCTACGATCTGCAGTGTGCCATGAATCGGACGATCTTGCAGGAATTTCTCCGGGCGGCACATGGTGGTTAAAGGTGGTTGGGCTGGCAGCTATACGCCGGTAGGTACCTATACTCGTAGGGCATCGACCAGTACCGAGGTAGTACCTACTTACCTACAGGTACCCTGCCTAGAGCATACCCCATCCAGACTCCAGGTGTGTAATTTAAAATCTGTTCAGTTCCAAACGTCCTGCACGTGTTGCACAACGAACTTCGTGTGGATATTTTCTACCTTCAGGGTAGGTAGGTACGTATTTCCCGGTGGCACGTATGCACGCACATATAGCTAAGATCTACACTGTACATGTACACACCGCGACCTCTGGACGCCTGACTCCTGAGCAACGAACCCGCAACATGTGTGGCCAGCTGCAATAAGCAAATGCACTTTCCCGACAACTCACACGAGCAAGCCAAACAGAAATGTCGTGACGTAGAAGCGGAAGATTTGAATAACAGATTTAGTATCGAGAGTATCGGGTGATTAGATAGTTGCCAGCAGTGGCAACTAGTCGACAGCAGAGGCTATTCGTTCTTTCGAGTGGCGAACCCCGATTTGACGTTGCACAGCAGAAACCTGTCCAGTTGGAGGCTGCCTGCCACCAACAGTGCGGCTTAGTCTGCCTGAAACAAGAGCCATGAGCTTGCCTCCGATTTCAGGCAGGCGAAACAGCATAGCACCTGTAGACGATCCCTTCGCTAATGCGGCGGTCCCCTCCCCACTCGCCCCGCTTGCACCACCTGAAGCAACAGCGCGGAAGAAGAAGTCACGGGACAAGTCGCGAGGCCTACAGGAGGCGAGCAGGAGAGACAATGTGGCAATCAACATGCCGGAGCCAACATTGTCAGGATCAAGTGGCAGAAGTCCGAACAGAGCAGGCTCTGAAGATGGCACTGTCAAGCGCAGGCTGTCCGGCGGCGGTCCGAAGCTGAACGTCCGCGAGCTTTCTGAGTGCCTCGGCGACGTGAGGCCCCCAAATTGGCCTACGTACAGTGAAGATGCATGACTTGGCAGATGGTAGTTACCTTGATTGCAACGACCACAAGGCAGTAGCCTGACATTTCTGCATGATTGCATCAGGTCGATGGAGATGGCGACGTCGACGAAGACGATAGAAAGGTATCGCCGCTTCTAGCGCCATTATCGACACCCCAGCGGGTCGTCAAGGCATCAGCGGTTTCATGGTCCGAATAAGTGTTCTGGGCTACGATGACACCCCATTTAATCTCTGATCTTCGCCGCATCACCTCGCAGATCAAGCAAATGCTAAAGTCTATGGACACAGACGGGGATGGAGCAATTGATGCCTTGGAGATGGTGCGAGTCATGAAGAAGATGATGGAAGACGAACGAAAAATCAAAAGCCTGAAGCGAGTGGTCCTGATTGTGGTGCTGGTTGCCCTGGCATTCGTCGGGGTACGCACCAAGATGCTCATGCACGCTTCTGCTTGAGGGCCCCTGCGATTCCGTTGCACACTTGAAACTTCACTTGAGAGATTCCTGTCATGCATGCCTGCCCAGCTCTCCTTGGCGACAGTGGTTGCGAGCATTGAGCTGACTAAAGAGTCGCGGAACATGGACGGAGTTCAAGTTGATGCAAAGACTGGGCAGCCTGTCAAGGTAAGACTTTAAAGGTTGGAGACAGTGCAGCAAATCTGCAGGCGCCATTAGGAAGGTTCGCTCGCATGTCGAGTTGAGAGACAGACATAATTGTGGATATGACCCACGAGCTTCTCATGTGCTGCAGAGTGCCGCCCTTACCGCCGGCGACCGTATGGTGGACGCAACTGGAGAGACCATAGCCACGAAACGAGCGGTCACCACAGGCACGCTCTCATCAAAGATGAAGCTCGAGGACCTGAAGCTCCTGAGAGATATACAGTAAGGATCCCGATAGTTGTGGCGCATGCATTGGGCGATGCTGCATAATCACGAAGTCAACATACACCTGCTGCCTCCCTCCCTCATCATTTCACCATGACCGCATCCCAATGCAATGTCACGAAGCCCCGGCCCGGGGGTATTCACTGCAAGCTATGTCAGCAAGCACTCCTCAGAGGATAATTTTTGTTCGCTTAATGCATAGGTTACCAGTTTTGGGGCCGAGCGGATCGGTGGACACTGTGTGGTACACAGTGAATGGCTTCTACCAGGTATGCATGTCCTGAAAACCTGGGCATAGCTCGGGTACCAAACGTGTGTGGCATGCACTTGGCCCGTTGAATGCTTGCATGCTGCTCAGTTCTCAAGTATGAGACAGGGCTACAGCCATGCAAAAAGCCCCCAAAGGGCAGGGAATAGCTCAGCGTTGACTGCCTGTGCATGGCCGTGCGATTCTGACCATTTCTATGGACAAATGGGTCACGGGGGCGACAGGATGGATAATATGCGGGGTAAAGCTGTGCATTCTTCAGGGAGTTCCGTGTCTCGCCTGTGCAGGCATCTGACGGTAGCCTGTTGGAGCTCTACACCCCAGTGGGAGCCCAGGTGACCGTGACCGGTGAGGACGTCTACGTGATGCAGATGAAGCCTGCCGAGGCTGTTGCCAAGCGTCTCCATGTTGTTCCAGCGAGCAGGCGCCGGTCCGCAATGCGACGCAAACTGTTCGATGTCAGCGAGGCAAGCAATGCTCCAGATGCTACTGTGACAATGGAGTGTGGCTCAGGTACCGCAGCCCAAAAATCGGTTGGCTTTCTCGGCATACCAAAATGAGTCCCGCAGGACTCAACAGTTACCCCCGCATTGTGCAGACACCTACGCACTGCTGTCCCGGGGCTTACGGGGGCTGGCCAGCGCCATCATATACTGATTCGGTATGCACACACCTAACCCTGCCATTCGGCTTCGCAGGAAATTGCAAAGAGACCGTGTCCTGTGCCATTACAGAGATTGCAGATCCCGGCACAGCTGAGTGCGTCTGCCATGAAGGCATGGAGCCCACCGCTGCAGGCTGCAAATGCACAAATCCGGAAGAGTATGCCAAGTGGGACCTGGCCTCCGGAAAACACATCACGTGCACTAAGTGCCCAGCGGTGAGTTCGTACAGTCTCCTGTGCTACCCTGTCTTCAGAAGTAGATACAGCTCTCACTGCTGCAAGGTCTGCGTCCACTCACAAGATTGGAGTCATTCGCTCCACAGGGATCGGAGCCAACAGAGCTGGGGACTTCATGCCAGTGTTCTGACGGAGTATGGGACGAAGCCAGCAACACATGCGCTGGGTGCCCGGCCGGCGCTGAGCTTGTTGAGGCAGCCTGGGGACAGGTCTGCGAGTGCACAGGGTGCAAAGTTCTTACGAGGGATGGATCTTCAGTGCAGTGCGTGGCCTGTGATGAAGGATTCATTCCTGTCGTTGGACCAGATGGGGCCAAGCTCTGCACGCCGAGGTCTGCTGACCTGACGGCTGAGCAGGTGGCCGAGGCACAGTGCTCAGAAACCGTAGACAATGACGGCAACGATGATGTTGTTGTGGGCGACAACAGTGCCTCTGCACTCCCTCCAGTCCCTCCTGCTGACGTTGGCAGCTCCCAAGGTGGAACTGCAGCCAGCTCCAGCCGGGACAGTACTCCAGCGGGCGCTGAAAACGACGATCAACAGCGAGGTGCAGACACACCAGCTAGTACCCCTGCACTCCGGGCCACGCCAGACCCTGCACCGGCAGATCTGCCCACACCAACCCGCACACCAGATCCTTCCACCAGAGTCAGACCTACAGATCTGCCCATGCCACGAGCTCACACACCTGAACCCTCTGCGAGAGATGCCCCTGCAGAGCTCCTCACACCAACTGACCCACCCGAGCCCTCGGCCACAGATAGCTCTACAGATCTCATCACAACATCTCACACACCTGAGCCCTCTACAAGAGATTCCCCTGCAGAATTCATCACTGCATCTCACACACCTGAACCCTCTGCCAGAGATGCCCGGACGAGTATCCTCACACCAGCTCGCACACCGGAACCACCCGCCAAGGCAGCCCCTACGGATCTCCCCCCACCAACTCATACTCCAGAACCTTCCGCCAGGGCTGCCCCGGCAGATCTGCCTACACCAATTCTCACTCCGGATCCATCCTCCAGAGGTGTCCCTACAGAGTTGTTGACACAGACTGACACCCGGGATCCTGCCGCCACAGGTGGCCTGACAGATGGGTCAGCGGCGTCAGACCCCGACCCACAGGTGACTGACACCTCAGAACCTGCAGCTCCCCCTCAGATGCCAGCCGAAAGATTGCCTGATGAAACAACGCCCGAGCTACCAGCCAGCCCTGCTTCAGCTGAGCCAGAGCCGGTCCAGCCTGACGCAACCGTACCATCGGCTCCGGCTGTACCCCAGGGGCCAGCAGTCGCATCAGAAGCTCCTGTATCCAACCCTGACCTTGAACCCATAGCAGAGGGATCTAAGGGTGATACCGAGCCAGCCGGTCCGGAAGTGTCCACCACTCTTGCCGAAGTGTTGGCTGCCATGAAAGCAACTGCCGCAGAAGACCCGGAGCGACCACCGGCCTCTGCCCCCGTAGCAGTGGAGCGCCCGGCGAATGAAGGATGTGTACTCGGCGAAGCATGTCGGACATGGTGTGATGAGGAGGACGACGACTTTTTCGCCCTGTCGTGCCCTCTAACAGACGGCGACAAGCCAAAGTCCTGTGGGGGTTGGAAATGCGAGTCAAGAAGCAGAAACAAGGCCGAGAGTGAAGACTGTGCTTGCTGCTGTCCCTCAAAGGACTTCGACGACGACGATGACCTTGAGTGCAATGAGGATGTGGGCAGCTGCCAGGAGTACTGCCAGGATCTCGACTCCGACTTCCATGCCCTTGCATGCCCATCTGGTGACCCGTATTGTGCCGGCCACTACTGCCAGGCCTCTCGGGAGCCGGGCAGTGACAACAAGTGCCACTGCTGTTGCTACAAACCATAGGCCCTTACCTCCCTGGCAGTTCGCAAGCTTCGACAACCCGGCAAACACTGCATTAGCGCCTGCATAATTGCGCCTCCGTACCCGATTGTTTCATTCCTTCATTCTTGCATCTACAAACTATTTCCCTGGAGTGTTAGAACCTGACCTCAAGAACAACATGAGCTGGTTTCATGCATGGTAGCGCGTGATGCTGCGCAGATTTAGGCACACTGTGTGCAGTTAATCGGCTCAGCGCCCTGCCGGGGTGGCTGCTAGCAGTGTGGAGGCCATGGCTCCAGAGCTCAGTGTGGGACTGTGAGGCTATTGTGTGCATTTCCATATACATAATAGGTATAAACGTGAATGTAAACATGTAGATTACATGGCAGGTTGTGGCCCTGGACCGTTGCATGTGTGGCTGCGCGGAGCTGGAGTAAATGGTTTATGATTAAATTTCGTCTCGCACTAGCTAGTTATGTATTTTTCAAAGACAAAATAGGCTTGTTTTTTCATCCCCGGGAAAGATATGCTTGTATCTTGATCGACAAGGATCATGATAGATTTCGAATTTTCGATGCAATTTAATTTTTGTATAATAAATTACAAGGATTTATCGGGATACAACCGTAGCTCATTCACCAGCCCGCAGCCAGCCGGAGAGCGACTGAGCGAGAGCTGCGAGACACAACATGTAGTAACATACTCGCCGTGAGCGATAGGTACAGTACGAGTACCAGGAAGTATCCTTATGCTCGAGTCACTTGCAATGACTCGCAAACAGAGAGCAGAGACACCTGGCGATCAACTGCTTTCGGGAGATGCAGCCGATAACAACTCCGTATGCCCAAGTGCAGCCAATTCGCGCAACATTATCGCCCTCGGGCTGTACCGTTTTCATTACAAGCCGCCAAGGCGAACAACAGGTATCGATGACGGCCGGCCTTAGCAGAACGGGTCCCCGATCGAACCTTTCCTACAGAGCCTGTCAGTCCGTCTCCAGAAGTGCCAAAGTTGCTGCAAGTTGGGAAGCCAAACAAGCAACTCGGTTGCGCATACCACCTGGCCATTGTGGGCCCACCCTCAGGGCTTCCAGCTTACGATCGAATCAACAGATCTGCGGCGTTTTGTCAGCCCGGGCATCGACTGATGCTGGACCGTACCACCAGTTTTGCGCTGCCCGATCAAGAGGCACTGCATTCGAACATCGCTTTCCGTTCTCGGCCCCTCCAAGACCTCGAAGGATTTGTCGAAGCCGGCACGTCGTTCTGGCTTCTGGAGAGGGCTGGGGGCGCCGAACTTTTGCCTGGTCGAGGACGCATACCGATCCAGTCTGCCGGTTGATTACAGATCATTACAGGTCACACGGTCCGGCAGGCTGCCAGAGAAGAGCTCGCGACGTTCGAGGTATGATTACAGACCGAGGACCCTGGCAATTCTATGCACTCAACCAGCTGACCTTTGCCGTACTTGGGCTCAAGAATGACATCACATTATGAGGAGCAATGCTGGCGCTGCCATATAGAGACAGACAGATCTACAGACAGATGCGCAGACGGGAAGGCAGGCAGGCAACCGGACAAATCATAGACCATGATGTATCCGAGACAGGAGGGACTGTGGGAATGTTGGGTACCCTGCACACATGGGGAACTTCATGTGTAGGAGCATGCTCACACGTTTGGGCCGCCGGTGCAGCCGATCAGGGGCACATTTATCAGGCATCAGGAACCCCAGGTTTTCGTTTAGGTTTCAGATATGGCACGACGCGAGCAAACAGTTTGGGCCATACTCAATTTCCTGACAGGTGCCCACTACACCTCTTTCTTGCACAGCTGCTTCCCCCCATCCGAAGGGGCCAAGTGACCATCTCCTGCCACAGCTACACAATGTGTTGAGGCGTCATCCGGGAGTACTGTTCGAAAAATTGGGTGATGCCTGGCTCGAAGAGACGGGCGAGGCTCTAGATCTTCAGAGCTATGGATTGGCCAGTTTCTCTGCATTCAAGGAGGCCACCGCCCCCGTCTGCCAGATTCACAAAGGGCGGTGCTTCCCGGTGTTCAACACTCGCATGGTGGAGCAGTTGGTGGAGCTCGCTCGGGACAACCTCAGCCGCACAAATTGCCACTTTGATCATGGCCTGATCTTGGCTCAGGTGTGTCAGGAGCTCGGGGTGCAGAACTTTGAGACTCTGGGCCTTGGCAGGTATGAGAAACATGTCCTGTATATGCACTGCCTTGCTCAAAGCTTTGCCGGACTGCCTTCTTTTCTGCTTTGCCGTTACATGCACAGCCCAGGAATAATTACCGTTCGTTGTACATGGTGTGTATGACACATACAATCGTTGTGACATGGCGAAGATCAATGTCCAATTGCATGTCGCGCATTATTTCATCAGTATTGCTGTTTTCTCTGTTTCTTGGATATGGTACGGTTAGCATCCACAGGCTTGATGCAACTTTAAGCGTCATTCTTACTGCGGCGCTGCTTGCATCGCTTGTGATATCCTTATGCTCTCGCTCTCATGCTCTGACCCAGTCATCAGTCATCCCTCCATCGTTCCCAAGAGACCGGGATGCCTGCACAGTGCCCTAGCCAGCTGTCATATCTCCGGTTGTGGTACAACATGTGTTTGTGCAGCTACGGCTGTGTCCAGTATCCACGCTGACGGCTGCCGACTATTCTGCTCCTGTACAGGCCACGTGATGTGCCTTACCTAAAGGACCTTATGGACCTTGAGAGACGGGTAGCATCTTGATCGATGCCTACCTGGCGACGCACCCTGTCTGCACCCTGAGTGACCTTGAGGACAGCCTTGTGACGATGGAGAGCCTGAAGAAGCCCGACCTGAAGTCATATGCGGACCTGAGGATCGGCCCCCTGCTGAAACACCCAAAGGTGCTGCCACGGTCACCTCCACCCTCTCCCCTGCGCGCCTGAATGCAGTGCATATGGATACTCCGAGCAACTATAAACGACTAGCAGCTGCCACTCTATATCCGTCTGAGTGCCGTGCTTCGGCGGGGGGCCCTGGGGGGCGGAGCCCACTCATACCAATGCAACCGCGGTTGCCATTGGTTGATATGTGGCACGTTTGCACCAACAACCTAAGTGATCAGGCCATGATGGCATCAGCCAGCCACAAGAACAGCCGTTGCACGTGCACGTCATGACGTTAAATGTTGGCACGTATGCGGCACATGCTGATGATATCCTGCGTCTAGGGCCCAGTGCATCAGCACTTGATGCACGAGTATATGGAGGATTGATGGATGCATGCATACATATATATGTCTCAGTCATGTACCATGGAAGTGCTGTTGGACCGTGTGCAATGCGCAGAACTACCCGTCTTCTCTGCACTCCGTACTGATAACACGGCTCAGCCAATTGCCGTTACGAATGATTGCTTCAACCCCCCCCCCCCCCCCCGCCCCCCCCCCCCCCCAACCCCCCCCCCCAAAAAAAAATCTGGCACGGCATTGCGTGACAGACGTCTGCAGTGCGTAGTAACTCACTCATCGCCTACAATTCTTTTCTCTATCTCGACGACAGTCTACTGCCCACGTGCCCCCACGATTGCGAGGACCCCGATATCTGCGCAGCCTAGTGTTTCACGACCGCAATAGGTGGCAGTTTCATTTGCAGAGTGCATAGTTCGGCTATGGAAGCGGCATAGGGTTTTGTCAGTTATTATGAATTATCTTTGCCTCAACCTGCCTGGCCCAATGGTGCGTTGCATAGCAACACCAGGCCGCCGGGTCCTTAAGACAGGCAGCACTGCACAGCCGAACCTCCTGTGGCAATCGCCATTCTACGTTGCGGATCATGCTGCTGTACTTGTGCTCGGTGTGTTGTGCCGAGCTGTGCAGGTGGTGAAAGAATTCTGCCCTCCTGCAAGCTTGGGTGTCATACCCGAGGTCAAAGGGTCAGACATAAGCCAAGCCCTTGGCGATTTGATGTGGAGTCCTGAGCGCAAGAAGAGCGCCACCCGGCGACCCACCCCAGCAGAGATCATGCGGGAGCTTGCCAGTGTGAAACAGGTGTCTGATCCACAGTTGTTGTGTGCAAGATTCCATGGAGTCTTCGGACATTTCTACCTCAAGCTGTTGCGAAACATGAAGAAGCGCGCCTGGAGGGCAAAGCAAGCAGCCAAGAAGGAAGCGGAGCAGGAGCTTGCTGAGGGGCTACAGTCATTGCGGGCATCGCATGTGGAGAAGCGGGAGAAAAGACTTGAGGAGATGAGGGATGCGTACCAGACGTCACTGGGGAACATGGATGAGGCTGCGCAATTGCTCTTGGTCTGCCTGCAGCCATTGCACCTCCGACGTATGTCAGGGGATGATCACGCCGCAACGTCTGGGTGGTTGCTGGCAGATCTGGTCACATGTGCTGCCACCTCATCCGAAGAAAGCTGCCAAGAAGCTGCAATCGATGATGGACAACCGCAGAATGAGGATCGAGTAGATGTGCTTCTGTGGCATGCGGCCCGCACCCTACCGGAGGGGGCCGGCCTCGGCGTTCCCTTGAGCCCTCAGCAGCGTACTGATTTCATCAGCAGCTTGGTGGACTGGAAGGAGAAGGTGCCGCAAGATGTTCTTCCCCAGGACACCCAGGACGCCTTGAACGCTCTCATCCATTTCTTGAACACTGACGTTTTTGGGTGTGTGCCTCACGCCTCATCATGTTTACACCCCAAACCATTTGCTTTTGTGAGCTGCACCTAGGGTTGCTGGTGTCATGCGCTTCAACATTTTCTGCACAAGTACGCCGTTGATGGACGGCTTTCATGTTGGGACGGGCAGTGCATGGCCCCATGAAATTGAAGAAACCAATTCCCTCTAGCTTGCACTGGGCCGGCACAGATATGCACTCGGAGACATCTCAGTGTTTTTGGTGTCGGCGGTTTCATCTTTACATGGCATGTTGATATCTGCCTGTCTGTCTTCCCCCACCCGTACCACATGCTCTGCACTGCCATTTTGATGTTGTCGGATGTTGCGCAGAAACACTCTGGTGGAGCTGCTGGCGCGACATACAGCCTTGTCGCGTCAAAGCTCAGGCTCGGCGGAGGGCCAGGTCATGCCTGTGGGACTGGCAGAGGAGCCGACAACAGTAGCTGTTCAAGCCAATCCAACACCACAAGCCAACCAGGAGGAGGTGCACATGGCAGTTCTGAACATGCTGGGCAGCATGAAGGCAGGGGAGGGTGTTCTTGCCCTCGCCCAGGTTGAGAGGGGCGTCGCAGCCTCCCTTGGTGCCACAAGCTTCAGCAACCTCGGCCACAGCAGCCTGCTAGAAGTCATCACGGCCTCCTCGTCACTCCTGCCTCTGGCTGAACGTGCAGTCGGAGCTCCTGCTGGTGCGGGTACACGGATTGCTACCTCCTGCGGCTCTCTGCTTTCCTGTGAGGAAGTGGCAACTCAGGTTCTCCAGGCCATTCCTGCGTCAGATATGGGCAGTGCCACCAAAGAAAGACTGGTCGCCAAAGCGCTGTGCAGCCACTTCCGGACGTCCTCGGTCGATGAGCTATTACGTCTCTGTGGCGGTCTGCAGGAGTTTGTTCATGTGGTGGAGCATATGGCGGAGGCGGGGAGCGATGGCTCAGCACACAGCACGATCACTGCTGCTGCTGCTCTGCTGGCCTCTACCACACCGGAACCTGCAGCATTGGAGGATTTTCATGCTGAGAGTGCCGGCAGGCTGGGCGATGTGGACAAAGCCGCTGCACTCAGGTGCCTTGCCGCTGCCCCTGCTTTGGCAGACCTGCTTGAGTGGAGCCAATGGCAAGACGTGTTTCAGCCGAGTCTGGGCCCACTGCCAGATCTTCTATGCAAAGAGGAGACCCTTCAACCTGGCCGGATTGACATGCGAGTGCTCGCAACAGCAAATGGGAGGCTGCTGAAGTTGCCGGCGTATTCGTCCCCAGCTTCATTTGCCGATGCTCTCAATGGCAGAGATGCTACTGGCACAATCGCAGAGCTTCTTTCTGTTGTGGTTGGAAGCGGGAGCCTGGAGCAGAGTCCTAGAGAACAGATGATCGCAGCTGCCGCTTCCGGGCTGTCCAGTCTCGTGGTGGAGGCCACAGAGGGGGGCGCTGCAGACTTTTTTCTGCACTGCCTTGCTCTACTGCCAGCGGAGCTTCGCGCTGCTCTCGCAGAAGCTGTGTTGTTACTTGTCTTCCGGCTGACTGTTGGGAAGCAGCATGCCAACCGCCTGCTCGCCAGTGCGGCAGTTGGCTCTCAGCCGCGCCTCATGATGCTTGCTGGTCTGGGGTTGGCGCTGGGGGAGGAAGCTTGGAGCCAAGACTGGATCGCCCTTTGGAGCTCAAGTGCTCCAGCCCCCGACGCCGTCACCAAGTCTGCAACAGCATCATCTTCTGATGCAGGGGCATCTTTTGATTCCCAAAATGCGGCACTGCTACCTTTGTGGCTTGACATTCCAGCAGGGCAAGGCCGCTCTGTCCTCGGCGTCGAGTCAGAAGCACCCACATCCTGGGACAGCCCTGACAGGGCTCCCCAAGCTGCATCAGCCCGCGGCCTGAGGCCTCGTGCCGATGGCAGTGTTGCCTCGGATGAACCTAGCTCTGAGCAGTCACTGGCACCAGCTGCTGGTGAGGTGCACGGGGAGGCTGCAGCTCAGGCAGTGGTCGAGGACATCCGCAAGAAATTGGGAATCCTGCCGGCCTCTGGGTTGGACGCTCTTGAACCAGACGTGCAGCGCTGCCTGGACGAGTACCCAAAGCTCATGGGCCGAGCCTGTGAGAAGTTGTCCAGTGATCTGTACAGCGCGGACAACCACTTTGTGTTGGAGCTCATTCAAAACGCAGACGACAATGATTATGGGCCAGGGGTGGAGCCTTCCCTTGCTTTCATTGTCGCTCGGTCCTCCATTACCCTTCTCAACAATGAGGTATGCATCTCTTGCCTGAATCCTGTGCACATATTGCTACTAGTATTGGCACACGGCAGCTAAGGGGGGGGGGGGGGCACATGTGCTGGGCCTCATGATTTTTTTGTGCCATCATATCGAACAGGTTGGGTTCAATGAGGACAACATCCGTGCTCTGTGCAATGTGGGGGACTCCACCAAGCAGAACAAACAGGGGTACATCGGGCAGAAGGGGATCGGCTTCAAATCTGTGTTTCGAGTTACCGACAAGCCCAGCATTCACTCTCGGGGCTTTCACATTGCCTTTGACATAAAGGCAGACCACGGGAAGCTGAATTTCATCCTCCCGACGTGGGTGGGTGAACAGCACCTTTACGACACCGCCAGCAGCTGTCCCGAAGTGGAGACGCAGCTGCGGTCCCCAGAGTGGCGAACGATCATTCACCTGCCAACAAAACCACCCGGGAACCAAGCCATCGGCCAGTCGCATGTTGTGCATGACTTTGAAGAGTGAGGCCCACCTTGCCTATTCTTGCCATCTTGATGCTGCTCCGATCTCAGCTCTTACTCCAACGGTGCCTTCCATAGGCCTGGAAACGGCTCATTTTGCGCATGCCAGCTCGGGCATTGGTTTTCAATGATGGCAACAGCGCAGCTACCGTTGTTCCCCGCCATACTTCCGCTTCGACCACATGCGACTGATACATGAGCAGCCGCCTGCCTTTGGCCGATCACACATCGTGCATTATCGTACCATCTGTCCTCCTCCGCCCCCTCTCCTTGGCCGGCCTCGCCTTCCGGTAATGCCGCTGACCCTCAGATGCCCGTGCGTGCAGTTCCAGCAGCAGTGAATTCACAACACTGTTTGCTGTGTGAATGCAGCATCGACCCGTCCGCCCTCCTGTTCCTCCGAAAGCTCCGCCGGATTTCAGTGTGGGACAGCGAGTCTGGATCTCGCAGAGACATGCACCGAGAGGACATGGCCAATGGCCTCATACGAGTGAGCCACTGACGCCTTGCTACGGGCCTCACCTCCCTCTCAGCTGTAATGCAGTCACAAGAGATGTTACAACTTGGTTGAGAGCTCTCTGTGTTTGATTACTGCTGCGGTCTCCAGGTTCATTGTAGTGACACGCCCGAGCCACACACCTACCTGGTGGTGCGCAGAACATTGCGGCCCAACGTTAAGCGGCTCAACGTGGCGGTCGACGAGACAGAGATCTGTGCCGCGCTTCGGCTGAGCCCACAGGAAGCCGAGGGGCGTCTGCACTCTCCTGTCTTTGCGTTTCTGCCGATTGGCTCTTATGGGGTTGGCGCTTCATCCTGCAGGCAGATTTTGTTTTGCCATCTGCCAGGGAATCCATCAAGAAGGACAATGAATGGAACCAACGTCTGAGGGAAGAGGTGTGTCGTTGATCAGATTCTCGAGTACTCGGATTTGATCATATTTGCCCGATCAATATCTGTGCCCGGTGCATTCGCTGGCATCCAATATCATGATTCTGATGCTTTATGACATGACATTAGCTAATTATGTTGCTCGTATCTAATATACATTGAGTAGCTCGGGTAAATGTTCCCTGTAGCTCAACATGTGTCAGCCACAGACAGCACCTCCCGGAACAGTGTACCACGCGCCATGCTCTATACAAACACGCCCGGGCCCTTGCGTTCGCAAACAGCGGGCTGCCGGACTCCACCCCACCCCCCACTTCCGCCACCGCCAGATGTCCATGAACATCCATGCATTGAAATTATCAACAATGATCACACGGGGGGACACGATTTGACCCGGTGTTAGGGGTGTAACTTGGCACTTCAGCTCCCCTGTGTGTTCCTTTATTCAATCGAGCGGGTACAGTGTCCAGCTCGACATGTTTGCAGGTCAGTTTGTCTGTGGTCGTTGGACAAGGGGCAAAGAATCTGACCCGGTGTGGCCCTCGAGATGCTGGCTATTACACGACTCTTCACTTGACCCTGATCTGTCTTTTCCTGCGCTGCCATGGGGCGACTCCAGGTACCTCGCCTATTTGAGGATGTTGTGGAGGCCTGTAAGGGGTTAGCCTCGAACCCCTCAGAATACGCAGCTGCAGTGGCACTCTGGCTGCGATGCGTCCCGCTGGAGGGCGAAATCCGAGACTTCTTCATGCCCAGTGTGGGTGACTTGCACAGGGTGTTGGGAAGCATGCAGTGTTTGCCCACAGAGGCGGGCGGGTGGGTTCAGCCGCGCCACGCTCTGTTAGCCACCTCTGAATCCATGCAGGAGCTGCTGCTGTCCTCCGGCCTCCTCCATGAAGCCGGCCTCAGCATGGTCCACCCCGACCTGAAGGAGTTCACGCCCGCGCTCAAGGTAACATTACAAACTCGAATCACTCCAGCTGCACGCGTGCAGATGTTGCTAGTGGCTTGGGCTTCTAGTACTCGTAGTGAGATCATTTGGTGCCTGGATTTCTGACAGCCTTCAAGTCTTGCCGGGCCACACGGACAACTTGGCCCAGTCTGTAGTAGCCAGGCAGAGGCACTGCCGCAGTCTGCGCACGGCGATGGTTCGAATATCCTCAGCCCCGTTCAGAGTCATCTTCGTGTTCCTTGGGATTATTTACACGGCCACTTGGGCAAACGTATGCGCACTAGCGAGCTACGCAGGCGGGCATAGGTAGCCGCAAATCCTCACCAGATTTCGGCGCACAAACCCGGATCTTAGACCATCACAAACGTGGGTGGGATAGATCAGCAGACAAACAGATGTTGCAGGAAAACGAGGCATTAGCCATAAAACACGATGCGGTATGGGGGAGGCAACGGCAGGCCAGGAAGGAGAACCACCGGCATGGACTCGCTTACACTCGGCGGTCGCAACGGCCAGAATGCCTTGCGTCGCATGAACTTGACTCTCTCCACCCGTCTCCATGCTTTTTATGCGTGCAGGCCATTGGTGTTAAGGAGCTTGGATGGGAGCAAATAGTCGAGCTGTTGGCAGACAAGGCCTCCGCTGATCCTGAGCGCATTCAAGACATCCATTGGCTGGCAAAGATCTTCGCTTGCCTGCACCACTGCATGTCTCAGGGCATGCTCCCGCCCAAGGCGCTCGCGGCCCTACGGCAGATGGCAATCATTCCCACAGTCGGTGGTGGAGCGGTAGCCCCTGAGGCTGGTCGCATTTACTTTGCACCCGCACCGGGGGAAGGGGAGGGCTTAAACAGCGACCTGACTACGGTGGCAACAGCGGCACAACTGAACCTGCAGAGCGTGGTCACCCTTCTGCGGCCCGAGCTCCTGGAGGAGATGGCTTCGATAGGGGGCGAGTTTGGTGTTGCAGATCAGGCCCAGGCATCCACTCTGCTGTGTCAGCTCGGTGTAGAGAGGCTCAGTTTGCGGGAGCTTGTGGACGAGCACCTGCTGCCTCGCCTGCTTCAGGAACCAAACCAGAAGGTGAGCCCAAAGTGAGCAAATACTGGTCCCACGTGACCTTCGGGAGTGATCCCTCCCACCAGAGGACAACGCTTAACCATCAAAGATTCACCTCTCCTGCCAACGGCCAGCGCTGGCCTCTCGGCTCTTCCATGTTCTCGTCATGACATCAGCGGCTGGCATTGCTGATCCTCTCCAACAAGTGGTGCTTGAAAGACGTCATCCACCCACGTAACCCCACCGCATGTTGCCCACCCGCGCTCAATGTACAGGCCAATGGTTCACAGGAGCCAGCGCTGGAGGTCGCAGCGGATACACAGGAGCTCATGGCAATGTTGAGTGTGGTGCGCCACCACTATGTGTCCTTATCGGAGACAGGGAGGCGGGCAATGGTTGCGCGGATGCGGGAAGGAGATCTACTGCTGGTAACCAGCAATGCGGTGACCAGCCTCCCAAGTGACG
>NW_027453557.1:0-1000 GCF_964194025.1 Convolutriloba macropyga | reverse complement strand
GTCAATAATGTGATAATGTGACAAAATTAGAAAACGTGAAAAACTGGCAAATATCAAAACAAACAAAAATCTAAAATATTGTAGTATCAAAGCCAGAAAACAATAACTTCAGGCTTAAAACTGCAACCGAGAATAAATGTTAACTCAGTAGAAAGAGGAAGCAGTCTTTTTGTGCTGACACTAAGCTGGAAGTTGAACAAATTAAGAAAAAATAGAGGAAAAGTTAATTAAGCCATTATTTATTGAAAAGTCAATTATTTTTAAAAAAGAAACGACCATAAACTTTCAATTAAAAAACTAAAGGCATTAGGCTGGAGCTGCTTAACAAGCGAATTGATTGTACCTATCACTCCCGAGGTTTTGATTTGATATGTTCTGTTCTTTATTATTAAAAAAAAGTCTTTTTAAAAAAAAAAAGACCGACTGATTACAACCCGATTTTTTTTTGGATTGTAACAGTCCAAGAATGGCCCAAAACTAGCCCTGTTAATGCTTATTGTCCGTTAAGAACAATTGTTTTTTCGAATGTTGTAGATATAGATAATTTTGTGAGTTGAAACTCAAAATATATTCTGCATTTTTGATAAATAACGAGTAAAATTAGCAAAAAACGGCAAGGTTTTAACTACAGTGCACTCTCAGCGGACTCTGAAGTAGAAATAGCCCCCCACTGAGTCTACAAAGATTGTATGAGTGTTGTTTGGGGGTTTACTGTCGGAAAATTTAATCAAAGTGGACTAAAGTAGCTTATTTCGTGCTGTTTTTTGATGAAAAAGGCTAAATTTTGAAATGTTTATCCAGATTTTTTGACCAAAAAAATTAAATCAAAATAATCAACAATGCTTGTTAGTCTTCAAAAATAAAATCAACGACACTATTGTTAAAAATTATAACAAATTTTAGCAAAATTGACGAAAATTTAGGCAAAAATTCCGGAAAATGTGAATAAAAACAACGTGAATTCACTCTTCTTTTCTCAGAAGTTTAAACCTCGATAACT
>NW_027453556.1:0-10000 GCF_964194025.1 Convolutriloba macropyga | reverse complement strand
GTGATAATACAAGGGGGGAGATCCGAAATAATTTAACTGCCTGCACAAACTAAATATTCTTTCAAGAATGGTACCAACAGCTCGCCTCAGCAACTACAGATTCTTTGGTCTTCATCTTCTACCCAGTTGATTCAGACACCAGAGTTTGATGGACAGAATTGGTTCCTGGAACGGTTTCACAAGAACAATGAGAAGAATGCAGTTGAAAAAGCCATAACTCATCTTGAGAGAGCGTAAAACAGCTTCTATGTGAGAATAGGCAACATCCCTCTTCCTATCCACAAAATCACTTTCAAATTTGTCAAAGTTGTCAAAGTTCTGGAGCTAAAAAGTGCTGAGTTTAACCTATTGCACGGTGGGGGTCAGAATCGTGGCAATCAAACACTTTCAAAGTAAATGAGGCCTCTTTGATATAAGAGTGAATACCGCCGATGTTTTTCCTCGTAGAAAAGATCAAACAAAAACGACGCAAAAAATGTCCGGTATGTTTGGTTTTCAGCGTAAGAAATCTTCGTTATAATCTGTTTAATCGATAAATTTGGTTTCGAATGTAAGAAAGATTCTGTATCGACGTTTATAAACTTAAGAAATTTCGGTATAGTTGTTTTTTCGTCCCAAGGAGATTCAGTATAGTCGTTTTATAAACGCAAGGTATGTTCGGTGTAGTCGTCCTGTTGGAGTTGAGATCGCTAAGCTTGCGTAGGCGGGAAAATAGAAACAAAAAGTTTCTGTTGTCCTAGTCATTTAATAGTTATAGTTATAGTTCTAGTTCTAATTACAGTTTCTCACGTAATAAAAAAGAGAAAAAGGGGGAAATAACAAAAAAGCAACACACAGAACTCAACGTAGCAGCCGCAGAAAACGGCTGAAAGTATAACTCAGCAAAATATTGCAAAACAAGTTGTCTTGAGCAGTAAATAACGTGTTACTGTGTCTTGAACTAGAAATATTCCTGAGCAGTAAATTGTTACTGTGACTTGTATTCAAAATATTATTCTTGAGCAGTAAATTCTGTTACTGTGTTTTGTATCAACGAATTATTAGAGTTGAAATTCAACTGTTACAACCCCAACTTCTGGTATTCTCAACTTGTGAGTACAAACAGCAAAAATCAAATTAAGTTTAAATTTAAATATTTTTGCACAAACAGGTCTTAGATATATATCTTTGTCTTAGATTTGTTTTTTCTATCGGATTGAACTGGTATACATAAAAAGATCCCGTATTGTTTGATCTGAAGCAATCCAGTTCAAATTGATAGTTGAAAAAACTAAGATTAGCGAATAGTTACGAACTGAACTTGTAATGCAACGGTAAGAGCATAGCGGATATACAGTTACAAAAGCGAACTGCAAAACCAAAATATCCGGACAGATTTTAAACCGCTAAAACGAACTGGGCGGTGTAAAGCTTTCCTTGTCAATTGTGAGAGAGCAGCCTTTACATTTGGTCCGCCGACCCGGACAGTGGAATAAAATGGTGTCCAACCCAACAGTCGAAGTGACGAAGTCATCGACGAACGAGAACAAAACCCAACGAGCAATTCAACAACGCAAAGCCAATTAAGCAAAGCAAATAGTAACGTTGAAAAGCAAAACTGAATTAAAGCAAACAAACAGAGGAGTTGTAGATATTCAAGCTGCAGTCCCAAAGTACACAAGAAGTGACTCCGTTACATAGTCAAAGCGTTTTGGATAGACAGATCAGCAACTTGAGAA
Source organism: Convolutriloba macropyga (assembly GCF_964194025.1). Classification (NCBI taxonomy): domain Eukaryota; kingdom Metazoa; phylum Xenacoelomorpha; order Acoela; family Convolutidae; genus Convolutriloba; species Convolutriloba macropyga. The sequence continues at coordinate 8,282 of NW_027453556.1, read as the reverse complement.
ACAACTGGTTAGAGAAACAGAAAGAAGGTTTTGAGCTCATTAAGAATCGAGATTGAACAAGCAAGCTCAAGACTCTTTATCAGCAGATCCTGCAATTGGACGACAGCGTTCAAAAACTCGTGAATAAGAAAGCTGAAACTCTCCGAGACCCAGATATTTCTCTAAGACGTAAAGTCGAAACAGAAAAATACTTTCAATATTTGAACGCAGAGTGGTTACCGTATATCCACGGAAAGACAAACATGTCAAGCCAGCAAAGCCAGTCAACTCTTCATGCCAATGAAGAGCAACAGCCTGCGAATAATTTGCATCAGATAGAACAAAACGTTGGAATTCCAGAGTTGAACCCAAACAATGATAACACAAGCTATGCAACGATGAATACGGTTACACGAATAGTGCAGACATTCAACCAGGATACAGAAAACGTTTCGGAAACATCTTCAGTGAAACGTCGTGTTGAATAACGAATGAAGGAATGTGAAACTGAATTCGAAACAAAGTTGCAAATCGAACGATTACAATTTGATCGAAAAAATTTGGAGCTGGAAATGCAAATGAAAGAACTAGAGATGCAACATCAGCTTTGGGACAAGGAGCGAGACCTAGAGAGCCAATTGCAAAAAACTGCGTTGGAGAAAGATGACTTACGTTCTCAATCGACTAAGGCGCGTGACAAGTCACCTTTCAATTGGACCCCAAAAGGGAAAGATGTTTCGGAGTGGGCGAATTCGATGAACGACACGCGAGCACCGATTCGAACAGGAGCTCGCTTTGACGTCAGCCCTGAACGAAACGAACATAGGCATTACCCATGGTACTCAAACTCTCGCAAACGCTCAGCAAGTGTTGAAGAGCGGGATATATCGACGATAGCAGGAAGTCACTACAACACTGAACATTCAAGCAGTACTTTACCTAAATTGAGGTTGAACAATTTTGACGGAAACCCGCTGGAGGGGCCTGAGTGGTCTAGCATGTTCATAGCAACAGTAGATAAACGCATGATTCCCGAATCAGAGAAAATGAGCCATTTGACAAAGCGAAATCTGCAATCTCGGGAAGGGGCTATTCTGGACAGTTTTATAGAGCTGCCTGGAACATTTCAGGAAGAAAATTTAGAAGACCGCATGTAATTATAGATGCGCAGCTTGAGAGCGTACGAAAAGCTAATCAAGTAAAACCTCATGATTCATCTGGCCTGATTAATTTTTCTGTTATTGTATCTAACTTCGTGAACGTGCTCAAAGAGTACAAACATATTGTTGATTTGCAATCAAGTTCGACATTGTACATGGCCGTTGATAAGCTACCACAAGTTCTTAAAGAAAAATGGTTGATCTACGTCGATGACAAAGACGAGGACTGGCCTGATCTAATTATGTTTGAAAAATGGCTATCACAAATGGCATTCGTGCATGAAGGGTTTTCAGCGTTTAAAGGGGAACGCAAAGAAGAAGACCGACGCAACACAAATAAAAAAAACAATTCTCGAAGATATCGAAGTTCAGTGCAAATTCAAACATGCAAGAAACCAAGCAAACGCAAAGCGATCACTGTCCCTTAGCCGATGGCACTCATAAAATCTGGAACTGTCCGTCACTCAAAAACATGAGTGTGAATGATCGATACGTGGCAATGAGGAAAGAACGCTTATGTTATGGATGTCTGGGAGAAGTACATGCAATCAAAGATTGCAAATTCAAAGCGTGCGGCATAAACGGATGTACCAAAAGGCACAATCGACTGCTACACTCAGAAAACCAAATGGATGAGGGCAATCTCGCAGTCAACGTAAGCGCAGCAACAATAAATCAAAGTAACAAAGTTACCAGCTTTCTTCAGATAGTTCCTGTATCAATACACAGCGGTCGCAACCGACTTAATACTTATGCTTTCCTTGATAGTGGATCAACATTATCATTCATCGATCAAAGCGTTCAGGAGAAGTTGCAAGCTGCAGGATCCGATGTAACGCTCAACATAGCTGGCATACATGGAACCAGAGATCTGAACACGGAAAAGGTTCCTCTTAAAACAAAGAGATTGCTTTCAAAGGTGCATTCGCTTGAGGCGTTTGTACACCCCGTCAATTTCAATGGGAGACACAAACTATGACTACCGCAAATTGAAACAAATGTTGAACCATTTGAGTGTACTTCCCAACAGAAGCTTTTATTTGATGGAAGTTGGCATAATTTTAGGTCAAGATGCGTAGAACCTCCAAAGAGCATTAGACTACAAGATTGGAACACAAAGTGAACCTTTCGCTGTCCTAACAGAATTAAGATGGGTAGTTAGTGGACCCATGAAAGGTAACAGGAGACAAAATGTTTGTCATTTCGCCAGCACAGAAGATGTGAAAATGGCAGAAATATTCACTCATGATGGGACAGCGAAACCTATGCTTCCAAAATAAACGTCGTCAGTCAGTCCAGGAAGGTACTGCAAGCACAAAAGATGCTTGAAAATTCGACAAAGATTACAGGCGAGCGGTATGAAGTGGGAATGCTGTGGAGAGAACCAGAGCCGAACCTAACAAACAACTACGGCTCAGCCTTGGGTCAGCTTCACTCCTTGGAGCGAAGGTTCCAAAGGGACCCAAATCTTAAAATTTGTATCAGCAGTCAAAAGATGCAGATCTTTAGAAGTGATTTGTGAAAATATTGAACGAATCAGAAATCAAGGGCACTTTTGGGAAAGAATTGTATTTGCCACCCCATCCAGTCCTAAACTCGAACAAACCCATTAAAATCCGCCGTGTTTGCAACGCTGCATCAAAGTACAAAGAAGTATGCCTGAACGATAAGCTACTAGCTGGACCCGATTTACTACATGGGTTAGTTGGAAAAACTTTCAGATTTCGCGAAGGACCAATAGCCCTGACAGCTGATATTGAATTAATGTCTCTGCAATAGCAGGTTCCTGAACAAAACAGGAGCGCCCTGAGATTTTTATGGAGACCAAATTATAATGAGCCGGTGCAAATAAACGAATACCAGCGCCACGTTTTTGGAGCAAAGAGTTCACCAACGTGCGCTCTCAAACGAGTCGGCATTGACAATGAGGATGAATTCCCTATAGCGGCAAAAGCAATCCACAACAACTTCTACATGGACGATGTAATCAAATCAGTAGAAACAGCCAAAGAAGGTATCGAGGTGTTCAATCAGCTACAAGCACTTCTCTCGAAACATGGATTTGAGTTGAAGAAATGGATTAGCAACAATGATGAAGTGAACGCATCGATACCTGAAGGCTTAAAATCAATCAGCAATACCAAGCAAGTTGATGTTGAACCTAAAGCACAGGGATCATCTGTACTTGGACTGCAATGAAATGTTACTGACGATAGTCTTCAGGTCTGCAGAGGTACCAACAAAGAAGTCGAGGCTCCTATAACACAAAGGAAGATCTTGTCTCTGGTGTCTTCAGTATTTGACCCAATCGGAATGTTAGCTCCATTCAGTGTTCGCATAATACGACTGCTGACGACCATCTGGACGAAGAATGGGCAACATTGGGACAAAAAAGTCAAGCCCGGCGAAGAAGCAGAATTCCTAAAATGGAAGGAACAGCTTTCCTGTTGTAGCCGAAACAAGCATTGACAGAAGATACTTCAATACATTGGAGAACAAAAATGAACATCATGTGTTTGCTGACGCATCTGAGGACACGATGTGTGCAGTGGCCTATCTGCGTTCGCAACCAAAGGAATATTCATCCGGCTTAGCATTTGTAATTAGAAAATGCAGAGTCGATGAGACATCTTTAAATACCACGCTTGGAATTTCAAGCAGCGGTGATGGCAGTGAGATTGAAAGAACAAATTGTCAAAGAACACGAGATGAAGATACACAATTACAGTTTCTGATCGGACTCAACTACAGTACTGTAATGGATACACAGCTGTCACCGCAAACAACAAGTGTTTGTGGCCAACCGTGTGGCTGAGATACTAGATACAACTGATGTTTCACAGTAGAAACATGTGAGCGGAATTAACAACCCAGTAGACATTGGCAGCAGAGCCATTAATGTTGCTGAACTCAAGAGAAGCGAGTGGCTTACTGGGCCGGCCTGGTTGAAACAAAGAGAAAGCGAGTGGCCTGAGCAAGTCAACCTCGTTTTTGCTGCAGATGAAGAGAACAAACCCACGTCAACCTTCAAAACGCAGGCCGAAGAAAAGAAACCAATTGTTCAGTGGGGACGCTTCAGCAATTTCAATAGACTTCTAAATACAATGGCATACGTACAACCAGAATTGAGGAAAAAAAACCAGCAACAAAGATGATTGGCATTGAAGAGAATGAAGATGCCAAGGCTACTATCTTCAGATTATTGCAGCAAGAACAATTCGCTGAAGAGATGAAATCTCTAGAAGCTGAAAAGGAAATCCCAAAAGGTAGAAAAATTTTACAGTTGACCAACTTTCATTGACCAAAGGAGACTTATTCGCACCAAAGGCAGAAGAAGCAAAAGTCAATTGGACTTCAACGCAAAGCATCCAATATTGTTACATTGGAAACACCATGTTGTGGAATTATTTTTGCGTAACGAGCACAAGAACAATTCCCATGAAGGGACTGAGCATCTCAAAAACATAATTCAGCAACGATTCTGGATTATTGGCGTAAGGAATGCCTTGCGCTCAATAAAGAACAAATGCATCACCTGACGAAGAAGCAGAGCACAAACAATGACTCCAGTGATGGCCGAGCTACCGACAGAAAGGCCTGATGCTTCAACCGCTTTCGCAAATGATGGAGTAGAATACTTTAGCCCATTTACAGTTAAAATTGGGCGCAGAAATGAAAAACGATGGTGTTGTTTGTTCACATGTCTAACAGTACGAGCCGTACATATAGCGATAGTTCCAAAGTTGGACACTGAGAGTTGTCTAAATTTAATTATGCGGTTCATAGCCCGAAGAGGTAAACCCGTAAAAATGGTCAGTGACAACGGGACAAACTTCATTGGAGCAGACCGGGAGTTCAAAGGGTATGTCGCAGCATGGAACAAAGAAAGAATTGAAGGACATTTAGTTCAACAAGGAATCAGATGGAAGTTGAACCCGCCTGCCACACCTCACGTTGGAGGAGTGTGGAAAAAAACTGGTCAGAAGTTGCAAGAAAGCAATTTACGCAGTGTTGTGGAACCGATCAATTACGGGAGATGTTTTTTCAACAACAATGTGTCTTGTTGAGCAGACGATGAAAGCAAGACCCTTGACACCAGTCAATTCGGATTTAAATGATTCGGAATTTATTACTCCAAAGCGCTCCGTGCTTGGCAACAAAAATGTTGGTTTACCATACCTACCATGCGCAGAAGAGGTTGTTAATCATAGAAAGCTCTTCCGACAAACACAAGCGTACTCCGATCTCAGCTGGGACAGATTCAGAAAAGAGTATCAGGCAACATTGAACAATCGACAAAAATGGAATTGTTAATCAAACAGAATTCTGAACAAGGGTGATCTAGGTTGTTTGGTCGAAGACAGTGACAAACGAGGATGTTACAAACTTGGTCGAGTAACAGAAACTATGGAGGGTCCTGACCCAACAATTCCATCAGCAACGATTCAAACAAAAGACGGAGTCTACAAGGGGCCTGTGGTGAAGCTCGCTTCAGTACTATCAATGGACGAAGATGTTTTCACGAAGGAAAACAGGGCCGGCGATGTTGGAGCTGAGCTCGCTAAGCTTGCGTAGGCGGAAAAATAGAAACAAAACAACTTCTGTTGTCCCAGTCATTTAATAATTATAGTTCTAGTTCTAGCTACAGTTTGTCACGTGATAAAAAAGAGAAAAAGGGGGAAATAACAAAAAAGCAACACACAGAACTCAACGTAGCAGCCGCAGAAAACGGCTGAAAGTATAACTCAGAAAAATATTGCAAAACAGGTTGTCTTGAGCAGTAAATAACATCTTACTGTGTCTTGAACTAGAAATATTCCTTAGCAGTAAATTGTTACTGTGTCTTGTATTCAAAATTTTATTCTTGAGCAGTAAATTCTGTTACTGTGTTTTGTATCAACGAATTATTGGAGCTGAAATTCATCTGTTACAACCCCAACTTCTGTTATTCTCAACTTGTGAGTACAAACAGCAAAAGCCAAGTTAAGTTTAAATTTAAATATTTTTGCACAAACAGGTCTTAGACATATATCTTTGTCTTCGATTTGTTTTTTCTATCGGATTGAACTGGTATACATAAAAAGATCCCGTACTGTTTGATCTGAAGCAATCCAGTTCAAATTGATAGTTGAAAAAAATGAGATTAGCGAATAGTTACGATCTGAACTTGTAATGCAGCGGTAAGAGCATAGCGGATATACAGTTACAAAAGCGAACTGCAAAACCAAATTATCCAGACAGATTTTGAACTGCTAAAACGAAATGGGCGGTGTAAAATTTTCCGTGTCAATTGTGCGCGAGCAGCCGTTACACGTCCTTTATACTTAAGAATGCATTGGTGTCGTTGCTTTTTGCATGCAAGATAGTTCGGTATCGTAGTTTCTTTAAACGGAAAAAAACCATCGGTATCGTCTTTTTTGCCCCAGTCTGGACTTGGAAGTATTAAAACACCGTTTTCTATCAGTATGAGGAATGTAGAGACTGTCCTGGATAGATGATTAGTATAAAAAGAATTTGTCTGGACTTTAAGTGATGCCGTCGTTTTTGCCGGGAACGAAAACAACGATCCTCAAATTTGGTTATTCAATTTAACGTGTCCTGAAATTTGGCGGGATAATAAAACTTGTCCTGGAGTTTGGTTGGACAATGAGCAATGTTCACCACTTTCGGATTACTCCGTAGAATTTAACCACAAAATTCAACCCAAAAAAATCTATGATTAAACCACCACCGCCACCGCCACCACCTTCATAGAATTTTCCGACTGTACCATAGCCATATTATGTTATATTTTGCTGTATATTGTTTTGTTTTGTTTTGAATTGTTTTTTTTGTTTTGCTCTGTTAGCTTGGTTTTGGTCGGGTTGACTTCTCCTGTAGTTGCATGTTTGTAACTCCGCCGTATCCGGTCCCCAGCCAGAAAGAGAAAGGAAATCGGATACGCCGCCAGATAATAGAGGAAAATCCTAAAAGCTAGCTGTTTGAGTCAACTTGAGATATTTTCGGACAATATCTTGCTTTTACTATCATTGAGCTTCAGACCCAATTTTAGACTACAGCTAATCTTCAGACCCAATTTAGACTACAGATACCGAACCTCTCTTACTTTTAAACACGACGATACTGAATATCTCTTGCGTTTAAACAAACTGATACTGAATCTTTCTCTTGTTTGAAGAAACGACGATTCCGAATATTTCTGATGTTTGAAAAAAGACGATAACGTTTCTCTCTTACGTTTGAAACGATGATATCGAATAAGTCTTACGTTTATGCACGACAATGCCGAATCTTTCTTAGCTTAAATAACTATCAAAGCAATGATGTCGACGACAAAAAAAACGTAAGAAAACTGTCGTTTTTTGGCTAGAAAAAAAAGAGGATACCAGTGACTTTTTGTGTTTAAATAACGCAGAATTCTCATCTAGGGTTAACACATTTTTAAAAGATAAGAAGTGTACAAAATCAAACTCATAAGTAGGTTGCTCTTCCACGAAAACAGTATTACAGATAGCGAGAATATTGGGACTACCAAAATCATTTTGGACTACCGAAAACTACATTTTGTCAGTTTTTTGCCTGCTTTTTGAATGTGCCTTTTTATCATTGCCTCAGTTGTGGTCGATTTTTATATATATATATATATATATATATATATATATATATATATTTATATGTATGTATTTATATATATATATATATATATATATATATATATATATATATATTTATAAGTATATATATATATATATATATATAAATATATATATAATATATATATATATATATATATATATATATATTTATATGTATATATATATATATATATATATATATATATTTATAAGTATATATATATATATATATATATATATACTTATAAATATATATATATATATATATATATATATATACATATAAATATATATATATATATATATATATATATATATTATATATATATTTATATATATATATATATATATATATACTTATAAATATATATATATATATATATATATATATATATATATATATATATAAATATATATATTTATAAGTATATATATATATATATATATATATAAATATATATATAATATTATATATATATATATATATATATATATATTATATATATAT
>NW_027453555.1:0-70533 GCF_964194025.1 Convolutriloba macropyga | reverse complement strand
ACTTTTGCCATTTCCCGTCAAATTTCATCCTATAAAAAAGAAAAAGTATCGACAAAAAATTGCATTCAAATTTTTTGTATTGCAGAGCAAAGAAAGACTCAATTGAAATTCAAAGTAATTATTGAAAAGCCAATCTTAAATATAGTAGTTTGTAACCTTTTCAAAGACCGAATATGTATATATGTATATATATATATATATATATATATATATATATATATATATATATATATATATATATCTATATATATATATATATATATATATATATACATATATATATATATATATATATATATATATATATATATATATATATATATATATACCTGTATTATTATGACAAAGGCTGTTAAAAAATTAAGGCGGAAGTGAAATAAATTCTATTTTCTTGTCAACAAAGTAATGCAAAACAATAAGACCAGTACTAAGAAACTGAAATCATGAAACACAAAGTATGCATGACTAGAGTCCACAGGCAAGACTTCAAAGTATCATATATTACTAAGCGTGAAAAATAATAATAAATGCGGGCAAAACTGAAAAACATTTAAATAGTAACCCAAATCTAAATGATCTGAATCAATTTTTCATTAGAACACCTTATTTAAGTAAAACAAAAGATTAAACTAAAAAGTGAAAAACAACAAGGAACGCCACACTCAAATTTTTAAAATTTTGGGAAGGATACAATGACAACAAAAAGTGGAATAAGAATAATTTCAAAAAATAATTATCAAAGACAAGTACCTTTTCGCTTAAAAATATTCTGAAAAATATTTAGTTCAAAATTCTAGTTCGAAAAAACTCTTTGAAAAACATGTAATTCCGGTAAGAAAGTAAAAACAATATTTGTCCGTAGAAAAATTTTAACCGATACAGCCAGTTTTTAGCAAAAAATTAATGAAAAATAATGCTTCGATTGTCTACTAAAATTTTTTTGGAACGAAATTATAAAGGAAAACTTACTATAGTAAAAAAAAATTCAAATGCAAACGAAATTATTTGTCGGGTTACAATTTATAGAAACAATATGCTCCAGAAATATCACGGCAAGATCAAAAGTTTTGATGTCTCAACAACCGAAGTGAAAGTTAAAAGTAATCAAGAAAATTGATAAATGAAGAAAAACTGACGGAACCTTTGAATAAGTGTTTTTTTTTTACTCTATAAGAGATAATATCGAATTGAATCAATAAAAATAAAAAAAAATCAATAGATTTCAAAAATATTTGGTGATTAGTGAAAGCAAAACAAAAAGTAATACCGATTTATTTGTCCAAAAGTTTCAAAAATGATTGACTGTTCATTAATTTCCTGCTAATTATGTTTATTGGATTATTGCGGCCAAAGGTACCAAAGGCTGGATAATATGAAATATAGTTTTATATAAGGATTTACCTCTCTCCATGAAGCGGAATATCCCCAGAAAGCGGGATCTCAAAATTGCAATAAAAACATTTCTGGAATGAGTTTATATAAGAGCCAACGGTTTCGGAATTGGATTCTTATCTCAAATCTCTCAATTTTAAACTTAATTTGACCTAGTTTTTAGGGCGCTATTTTTTCCTCTAAGAAGGTTAAATAATAGTTAATGTAGAGTTAGCATTTGTTACACTTTTTTCTTTTCTCTCAAAAATGTTATTTATAGAATTAGCATTAAAAAAAATCTCATCATAATTTTCTTGATAGCTCTTAATTAGCCAAGATTTGTTTACACATTGTAATTTCAAAACAATTTAAAACCTTCTCAACATGTGCTGTTTATTCATTTATAGTGTTTAACACTACATTACCTTTATTATACTATGTTCTGTAATTTATAGTTCATACCCAAAAGAATTAACAATGTTTTTATAAAATAGAAACTGTGCTTAGCACCGCAAAGTTTGATTTTGATAAAAGCAAATTATATATCAATTATTCAAGACAAACCCACATAAAGACACACACACACACATATATTTATATATATATATATATATATATATATATATATATAAATATATATATATATATATATATATATATATATATATCACAATTATTTTGAGCAAGCAAATCTAAACATATTAATAGTTTTCGAAACTATAAATTGACATAATTTAATTTTTCTTCAAATTTGGATATAATTTTGTAATTTTGATGCAGAACATAGAGCAACCATTCCACCAATAAGAGCTCTCTTCTAAAATTCATGACCGCATTTAATTGCATCTTTTAAAGACAATTCTAACTTTGTCAGTTAATCGCGATGCCGTTTATTTACTCAACGACCGTGTTTACCTGGTTTTGAAATACTTACCAAAGACTAATCTGAGTTTTTCGTTAGTTAGTTGAATCTCACGGTCAGGAATTTTCAGCTCCCAGCAGACTCCAATTCTTGTTGATATTCTGCTCCATTGCTCTTGTTTCAGACAGTTTTTGTCCTTCCACAGACAGAATTTGGCCAATTCACTATACATCGAAGACACAGTTGTCAAAATGGACTCAAAGTCAAAGTATTGCGTTCCGTCATCGACGAAGTTGGGATCAGTGTACTGCTCAAAGAAGTGATCCAAATTCGGGACATAACCTAAACGAATGAAAAGCTCAGAGGTCAGTCAAGTTTGCAGCTGGATCCAAATGTTTTTTTCTTTAATGATGAGCGCAAAATAGTATTTTTGCTGAAGCTAATTGCGTGTATTGGAAGCTGAAATGGCTTTTAAAAGTGCATTCAATCCTTGTGAACTTTCACTCGCACGTGTTTTGATTCGGCGGACTGATTCCGGGAGATTCTAATTAACTCCAAATGGATCATCCTCAGTTCCAGCATCATCATCATCATCTATACACCATCAACATTTAATATTTTCCCACCATTATACAACAAAAGTTGTTCTAAAAATGGAGATTGATTAGTGTGCGTTTGCCCATGATGGTCGCTGGAAGGTCTACCTTAAGCAAAGCTTCGTCATCAACTCACTGCTCAGAAGATTGTAATTTGAAATGACCCGCCTATTACTTAAATTTTTGCAAATTTTGTACTATTTGATTCTCAACATCAACAGACATGAGATTCCGTACAAGTACTTTTTTAATGAGCGTAAAAATTTGATTTGGTCTTTTATTTGATATCATTTTGTTTGCCATTATCATTATTATTGCCATTTTGAGTCAATGAACGTTTTGATAGTTATTAAACCCAGAATATCAAGTAAACCCTAAAAAGTTTAAGTAAATTAGTCTGACATCTGTTGAGGAAATTGCAGGTCCAGTTGAACATCACGTGTACAGATACTTGAAAGGCACTTGAACTTTAGTTCACTTATATAAATCTATTCATAAAAGTTCAGATAGTTTTTCTGGTTCAAGTCTTTTTACCTGAATATCACCTGAAAGTTTCAGGTTTTTTACCTGTATTTTTCACAAGAGATTCCAATCTTTTCACATCAATATTACATAAAAATTTCGCGCTTATTACCTGAATTTTCAGGTGATAATTAGCTGAAAAAAGAACCTGAAAACCCACCTGAACTTTTCGGGCGCCTTTTTTGGTCATAAACAACAAAATTAAATTTCAATAAACAACAACAATAACAACAACAATAAAATTTCAGCTGGTGACGCCTGAATTTTTTAGGTAAAAATCTGGTAAATTTTAGTCAAGTTTCAGGTTAATTCAGATTCAGTTCGCGTGGGAACAATTCGCATAAGCCATTCAAGTAAATTCAAATGCTTTTTAGGTAAATTTACTCGGTCTTTATTTAGATAGTTTTAATAGCTATATCAAATGGAACCATATCATAGTTCTGATTCTTAACCAGTTAAGGCAATGGCGTTTGATTATTCGTATCAATGTTACACAACAACCCCCACCTTTTGTCAATGTTTTTTGTGTTCTTATCAAACTATCATGGGCAGTCAATATCTGTATGACTTTAGCTACAAAATAAACTCAATAGAAAAATGGTGATATTTCAATTACAAATTTACATGTGTAGATTAACATTTAATTCTTTTTTTTGTTTACACGAAAAACTGAATTGAAAAAAAGATGATTTTAGTAGCCCCAAAATCTTTGTATCTATTATGGGTTCATTAGAAAGAAATTTTTATGGTTTTATTCAACCTAAATTCAGCTCATTTAATATGTCTGAAAACTTTTCTTGAGCTAACAGTACAGTAGCTAATTGTACAAGTTTGCTATGCTTTGAATTAAATTGAAACTCATAGAAGAAATATGAAAAGTGAAATAGAAAATGTGTAAAAGGTGTAAAACTGATCAACCGATTCCGGAAAACACTGGAGATAAACTTAATTTATAATGGTGGTAGGATACAACACAGGAGTCAATGGTATACACATAGAGTATATAATTAAGAAACTGACTGGAATAAAATGTGCGCGCTCTATTTAAAACAAAACAGATTCTTCTCAGTCGGTGATTGACGGAAATAGTTGGAGAACGCACATTTTGTATTTTCATCCGCTGAGTCCATTTGGGGTAAACATTTTTATCACAATTTAAGACTGCAGCTAAAAATATGTTAAAGGTATTTGTCCCTGTCAAATACAGTAGATTAATGCTGTGGTCAGCAAATGGTTTACATCTTGTCGGTCGTGGAACCAGTAGAGGTATTCTGGACAGTGACGTCTTATCCTGCTGATGTTCCAGTTGTCTCTCATTGTCATACAGTGAGGATTTGGGCCCAATTTTTTGGAGTGGTGCAATCTAGGAGTCTCTCTCGGTAATACAAAGAGATTTAAATTCATCTCTTTTTAATACGGTTTTATTTCAATCGCATTTTTCGGCTTACCTTCTGGTTAGCATCCCTTTTGGCTGCTCTGAGTTAAATAACCCTTATTAAATTTCTAATTGTAAGTTTAATTCTTCCTGTCTTAGTCCCAACCAGAGGGTAGCAAAAACTGCAAAATGTTCCTAATTCTTTACTTTAGAGTGAAGGAGTATTTAAAGTAAGAGGGAAGCGTGATTTTAGTATTGACATTTGGAGGACAAGAGCCCATGCGAAGAGCGGTTTTATCCTGTTGAGATAACGTTGGATTAATAAGTAGTTATGCATTGTGTGCAGCATTGTTGTTTTGTTCACTCTCTAAGATTGGTAAGTAATGTCCATCTGCGTAGAATGTAGAGATCTGAACTGTAAATAAAAGAAACTCTTTTTTAAGGGAGTAGTACCCAATGTGAACATTGTATTGAGATAGCCGTAGGAACAATCGGCCATTGCGAGGACGTATTCGGACGAGTTCTCAAAGCTTCCTGTAAACCTCAAGTCATAAGGTTACACTCGATGTAAATCTTGATCACGTCGTTCCTCCATGTATTCCTTTTCAAGTTGACTGTACGGTTGACTGCTGTTAGTTTGAGCATGTGATTGGGGCTGTTTCAATGTAATTTATCTTCTCGGGACGGGGACTCCATGCTGTGTATTATGCCGAGAGATTGGATAAACTGGTGGTAAAGGATATTGAGCTATGTTGCTCTAAGTTAGGTCCTCTGTGAGGGTGCACAAGGGTTTGGCCTAGGTTGAGCATCGAGATGAGAAACGTGAGCATCGAGATGGACTATATGTGGGTCTGTTGGAGTAGCCAGGCAGCTGTTTGGAGTAGCATAGCGTGGACGTCTGTGGCGTCTCATAATGAGAAAGTAACAAGTCGCGCCAAATAAAGCAGGCCGTATTCTACAACCTTAAGGGGCTCCCTCTACAACCTTAAGGGTTACTCTTTTCTGCGCTCAAAGAAGTTTTACCTAACTCTATGAAACTAACCCTCTCTGGACACACTGAAGAAATACTTGACTTAGAACGTTGGCAGTATGCAGCACCGGAGTCAATCATATACACATAGAGTATATATCTAAGAGACTGACCGTACTAAGTGTTAATGTTCTGTTTAAAACAGAATAGAGTCTTCTCACTCTGTGATCATTGGCGAATGTAGCAGAATATATTTTTTAAATTTTCATTTGCTGTAATATGATTTTCACTCAACTGAACATTTTAGATCGTCACATTGCAAATGGCAATTAATTGTTGAAATCAGAATTAATTGTTTTGACTAATATACTAATCAAATTACAAAAGTATAACTTTCATGGTAAATACCATTAAAATATGTCATCACTAAGTGCATTACTGTCAGAGGTTTTGCCATCAAAGTAAAAGAAATTTATAGATGAATCTGTCTAGTAATAAGTTAAGTTTCAGTGCTTAAAATTTCTCATGAACAAATATATAAGATTGATGGTAGAGCCATTGCGAAATTTTCCCATTGCTTTTAAAATGGAAAAACTGAAAATAAAATTTATTCTAATGGTTGAAAATGCAACGGAGGTCAGGATGAAGCTTCGATCGAAATTAAATTTTAGTCCTATTCGCCTGCAAGTTTTTTTTCAAAATGCGTATAAACTTCGCCGAGCAATGAGTATTCTGTCAAGACTGTGGGAAAAAAGATATTCAATTTTTTTTTCAAGTATGGGAGGTTAGGATTTAAAAAAATAAAACAGAAAAACCTCGAGCTTTTTTGGTAAGAAATATATCAGCAGAGGTTAATCATAAAGTCTTGTGCAACTAACAAAACTAATTCCATGAAAGGCGCTGATGTCAAGAGCTGCCTACTCATGCAACATTTTATATCACGTTGCTTTGTCCTAATTTGTCTTCCCAATACCATTACAAAACAGGCATGACCGCTAAAATGAAAAAAAAAGAATGCAAATGCGTGAGGACAAGTAAACGCTTTGAAATTTCGTGAAAAGTCATGAGTTTTTTGTTTAAAAAATAATACAAAATACGCAAAAATTAGCATTCCTTTGAAAATCAAAAACTGAAATACAATAAAACAAAGAAAAAGTTTGCGGTTTTCTAGCGTTGATATTAAACTTACGTACTTTTTTCCAAAGCTTTCCTACGTCACAAGAGTGCTATGATAAAAACTAAATCAAAAATCATTTGAGGTACAATCAATGGAGGCCGGCATATGAAAGGAGCAAAATTACTGAAAAATTTGGTACCGGTAGACACTTGAAACATTTATTGTTATAATTTATACGAACCGTCATGCACTAAAAGGAATTGAGTTTTTTAAAAAATGATAACTAACGTAAAATAGAGGCCCACGCTGGATCCACGTACTTTTGTGCCTCCTGGTATTTCCTAGCCAAGATTGGAAACTCCAGCGCAGCCCGAGTCGTGTTCTGTCTGGCTGTTCTTCGAAAATTCTTGTACAAAGAATTGCTGGCTAACGTTAACACTAGTTTTGACATTAGAGTTGAATTTCCGAAGTTTGGGTTCACGAGTTCATCCACTTTGTCAGATTCTGAGAAGCGCATTTTATCAGCAACCTCTCCTGATAGTCAGACTTGATAATTATAATTATTGAGAAACCAATGCATTTGTAAATATGACTTGTTTATTCATTTCAAAAAGTCATTGAATTGAACATAGACTTGGTATATATGTGTTCTTGGATAACAATAACAATCACAAAATTTATCCATCAAAAGCTAATTGGGGATTATTTGTTGACCAGAGTCATCAGAAGTGATCAAATTTCCGCTTAGATCTGTGTTTATTCAATTATAAAGAATGATGTAGTTATATTATTTTTGGGTGAAATAAACTTTTTTTCCTCAAAAGTGATGTTGACATTTTTTGATCAAATAATTTATAATGCAAAAATGAAAAGTTTCCAATACAAAATGTAACTGACAGTTGAGAAAGCGATGACCTCAATGGAGAAGGGTTTGACGTAAGTAGTGGATAAAACAAGGGATTCAACCACCAGTCAAATTTGTCCCTTTCTCCTAACGCTAATCGCGCATGTCGAATCGGGCCAAATTTTACTGTTTGTTGAATCCCTTGTTTTATCCACTACTATATATTAGCTCTATATTCACTTCTTTTATATTTTAAATCTATCATTTCTTGTCTCACTTAGCGCAAACCACTAGTACAGAGTTAAGCTGGTAATTAACTGTTATCAGACGGATAGTTCGGGTTCTATCCTCACTGACTCCAGTGAACGTATCCCAGTACTAGTGTAACTAGAGAGACCGTGTAAAAAGCACGTAAACCAACTTGTGAAAAAACTTGAACATAAAAAGAAAACTTGAACAAAACTTGAAAATATTGAATAATAAAAATTTTCATATATCCCCCCAATCAATATTTAATCAATCTAAAACTAAAACTTTCTGTCTCACTTGGCGTAGTGGTTAAATCATCGAGTCGAGTTAGTTTTTTTAGCAAACGGAAGGTTTGGGGTTCCTTCCTCACTGACTCCAGTGAACGTCCCCCGATTCTGATGAAAAAGTATGAAACTAAATGAGATAAAAAAAAACCAAATTCACAGTTCTTTAAAAGGATGATCCCTGCTGTGAGACTGTGTATGGGACACACTGTGATGGGTATACAGTCAAAAACACTGAGATCGGTGGAAACAAAGTGATTAGTGTTTTTCTATGTCTTCTTGAATACTATACTTATAAACATGCTCTCTGAATTGATTTCTAGTGTGACCATATCTATATCTATGAAGATAAATACATAGTTTACATTTCCTATTTCTAAATCTATATAATGATATATTTTTATAAACATTACACATACTACATGTTAGATATTGATCAGGATCAGAATAATGATATCCCAAATGTTCTATATAATCTTTAACCTTAACCATATTTTTACATACATAACAAGAATATTCTAATTCTTTACAATTATTACAACATTCTGTCCAAGGTTTATTTATACACTTATCGCATTTCATTTTCATTTTTCGAAAAATTATTTTTTGATTATTTCCCTAAAAAAATACATCATGTCTCAATCAACTAATACTAGTGTCATAAACTTCTGCGATGTCTGTAATCTATCCTTTGAATCAAAGAAGGCTTTATACAGGCATCAATCATACGATCTCAAACATAAGGAACTATTGGAGAAAATGTTTGAGTCTGAAGAAGATGAAATCTCGGAGAGGGTGTATAATCCGGATGAAAATGATTATATTATTAAAACTAAACCAGCCACCAAACCTAAAACTAAAACTGAAGAGGATATCTACACGAGAATTAAGTATAAATGTAAAGAATGTCATGAAGAATTTAGAAGTACTGTAGCTCTAACTACTCATTCTTATAGTCACAATCGCATGTATCTAGAAAACACAGAAGACTTCGATATAAACTCAAGTCAGAACATGAGAGAATTTTATATTACTGATAAAGGTGGGAATTACATTGAAGATATAGATGAAGCAACTAATTACTCTTTAGAAGAAATTAAAAACTGTTACCAGTTTCGTAAAGTTAAGAATTTTAAATAAAAGATCACGGCTGAATGTGAATATAAGAAGAGAACCAAAGAAGAAGTTAAAACTACTAAAACATTCTTCAATACTGATTATATTAATAATAATGCAATATATGAATATGGTGACTTCAATCGGTGGCTAGGTTTCGAAAAGGAAATATATGAAGGTTATGGTTATGATTTTGAGTTTCTTGGAAAAAGAAGTATTCAGTTAAACATTGAACCAACTAAAGCGTCTATTGGTAGTTATATAGATTTACCTCCAGATCTGAAAAACTCTAAATCGATATTAAATATACGTAGTTATAAATACAGCTGCTTACAACTAATTATTACTGCTTGGCTACATCCCGCGCCACACCATGCAACTCGAGAAAGTAAATATGTAGATAAACTAATTAGACCAAGACAACAACATGAAGATGATTTTGCTCATATAATAAGAATACAGAAATTGTATAATATTAATATTTTGGTATACACACTTGTGGTAATGGTAAAATAGAATAGTTTAAACAAGTGGATGTTTTTAATAAAGATAGAAAAGATGTAAGAATACTAGTTTGGAGTAATGGTCAAATAGAACACTGTGCCCTAATAAAAAATATAGAAACCTTGTTAGAACGACCAAATAAAAACAACATTAAATATTATTATTGTGATAGGTGTACCTATTGGTTTAACTCACAAATTAAATATGATAAACACGAATGCAGCACCTCATTCAAACCAGAGATTGTTTGTCCTAAGAAAAAACATATTACTTTTGTAAATGAACACAAACGTCAGAATATAAAAAATATTATAACCGCCGATATAGAATGTTGCATTGTTGAAGTCTCAACTAATGATTTAAAATATGTAATAGCTGAACATATTCCGATAGCTGTGGGTTACACCTGGCAAGGTAACTTCAAACACTACTTCGGTCTAGGCTGCATCAAAAGATTTGCTAGAGATCTGTTAGAAATAGAAACTGAGAATAATTTCAAACATAATGAAAAGATGATATTCACAGAAGAAGATAAATTATATCATGAAAGTATTAACACTTGTCATATCTGCAGCAAAACATGTATTAATAAAGTAAGAGATCATTGTCATGAAACTGGTAAATATAGAGGACCAGCATGTAAAATATGTAATCTAAGATACAAACAACAAAACTTCATTCCAGTAATATTCCATAATGGCTCTGGCTATGACTTCAACCTACTATACAGTGAACTCTTCAAACAGAATAATGATAAAAGAAAAGTAGATAACATAACACTAGCTGCTGGTAAGTCTAAGATGTTTAGCATTGGTTGTCTCAAATTCTTAGACAGTTATAACTTCTTAGCTATGCCTCTAGATCAAATGGCAAAGATATACGGATGTAAAACTAAAACATTGTATCCATATGAATACTTTGGTTTAGAATCCTATAATAATCTTATAGGTAATCTAAAAAAAGAAGACTTTAATTCCTCTCTACATAATAAATTACCAACACAAGAGGAAGTAGATAATTTTAATAATGAAAACAATCATAAAACTGGAAAATATCTAACTATAGAGTATTTACAGAATGATGTGGAAATATTAGACTATTGCATGAATGAATATGTTAAACTAAGTATGAAAGAATTCAAGCTCAATTCACTACATTACGTTAGTCTCCCGGGTTATAGTTTTGATTGTTGGTTAATGTCAAGCGGTGTAACATTAGATACATTACAAAATAAACAAATGCTAGATGATTTTGTTGGAGCAAAGAGAGGTGGTATATGTGGAATAATGGGTGATAGATATATAGATAACAGTGATGGTAAGACCATATGGTACATAGACGCAAACAACCTATATGGTTATGCAATGACGCAAAAGTTACCTTATAAGGACTTCCAGTTTACTACTACTACTCTTGATACAATATTGAATACTCCAGATGATAGTAATCATGGTTACTATATAGTTTGTGATATTGATTATACTAATGAATGTAAAGAGAGAACAGAACAGTTAGCACTAATGCCTAATAAGAGAAAGATAAATGATAATGAATTGGGATACCGACAAAGAGAGAAAAGTAAAGCAAGATCAGGGAAACTGCTTCACAGATCAGAGAAATTAATCTTAGACCAAAACAACAAAACAGAATATATGGTTCATTATAGGACGTTAAAGTTCTATGTTAAGATGGGAGTAAAAGTAACAAAAATACATAGAGTAATTAAATTTAAACAAGATTATATATGTAGCGATTATATACAAAGCAATACAAATAAAAGAGCAACAGCTAAAACTGAAGCAGAAAAGGATGTAAGGAAATTAATGAATAACTCTTTATATGGAAGAATGTGCTTGAATGCTCTACACTTCTTTCAAAGCAAGTTCTTGCATGATGAAGAAAAGATAATGAAAAGTGTAAGTAAACCAACATTTAAGAATATAATTAGTTATAGAGATTATAGCCAAATAGAATATATAAAGAAAAAAATAAAATATGATTCTCCAGTATATTTAGGTGTTACTATCTTAGAATTAAGTAAATTACACATGTATGATGTATTCTATAATATTCTTCAACCATCCCTCAAAGATCTAACACTTCACTATATGGATACGGACAGTTTCGTATTAAGTTATAGTGAAGGTAAAGTTAGTGATGAGCATATGGACTTATCTAATTTAGAAATACCTATAAAAACTAATAATAAAGTCCCCGGCAAGTTTAAGCACGAGCTGGGAAGTAGGATTATTGAGCAATTTATAGCATTGTCCCCCAAAACATATAGCTTCAAAAATTGTCCTAAAAACACTAAAGAAAAAGGAATAAAGAAGCATAATAATACTAGGCACATAGATTATTATGATGCATTAATGAATAATACACAGAGAACAGTAGAGGAATGTAGAATACAAAAAGTTGGCAATAACATGACAACAACAAAAACAAGTAAGATTAGTTTAAATCTATTTGATGATAAAAGGTTTTATGTAAACAATATAAAAAGTTATTCTCATGATGAGAATCTATATCTATTCAAAAGAGATTTAATAAAAATGATCCGCCAAGCATCAGTGAAACTGCTCCGCATATCATTAGATGGAGACAAAGACCTACTGGTTAATAATATTCTAGAACTAACCAATAATGATGATAGAAAGTTAATTGAAGTTGCTATTATATTATATAACGAGCTTTGCGAATTTTTATAACAAATAATTTTAGACCTAATTCATTCATTACATCCATATGGTTGGAGTTAGTTTATTATAAATCATTATCTGAGCCATATATTTTTCCATAGTGTCTCCCATGATTGTATTCTTATGTAGTGTAGCTCCAGCTATTATATTTTTATTATATTCTAGAAATTTTATTATCTTCCCAGCCCCATCTACATATTTAGAATAAGTTGAAATTATTAAATCATCATGATTTGGTTCCTATGATCAATAAACTCATCTATAGTATTACAACGTCTTTTACAAGCTAAACATCTTTTTAGATTAAGAGAGAAGCTGTTTTCATTATCCATTTTTTACTCTTATTATAATTTTTCAATACATATAAAATGACTAAACTAGATAAACTTATAGAATTAAACAATCTAGAAAAACAAAACAGAAGAAATAGATTAGAAGATAAATTAAAACAACAAGATTATTATTGTGAAATAGAAGAGTTATTCGATCCTTTAACTAAAACTATCAGTGAAACTGCTTCGCAGATAAATGAAAACACTGAACGGAATCTAGCATTAGGTGAACAAACATTAAGAGCAATAGATTGGCAAAATCAAGAGTTAGATAAACAAACTAAGATGATCGAGCAAGCTGGTTCCCAGTTTAATGAAACTGCTTTGCAGATGGGTGAAACCGCTTCTCAGGTTCATGAAACTGCTTCCAAGATTGGTGAAACGTTAAAGGGGACCATAAAGCAAACTCAAGATATAGCACCAGTTTATATTGATACAAAAACAAACAAACTTCTTCATGACATGAGGGCTCAAACTAATCCTCAATTAAAATTAGAACTCGTAGATTTACCTAGTAGGAGATATAAAATGAATGGTGTTGATATAACTCTAGAGCAGGGTGCATTTTTAGTTAGGGATAATGTATATGAGTTTTCAGAACGATTTACTGATTTTCTTACTAAATCAAATGTAACATATGATGATAAGGTTGAGGAAGATGAAAACAAAATTAAAAGGTTTTTAAAGGATATCAGATATGATTTAGGAAAAGGGGATAAGAAAAGTGCTAGATATAGAACAAAAAAACGTATAATGGGGGCATAAAGATGATGTATATGGTAGGGGATTAAATAGCAACCCAGACCCAAATAATTTAATAGAAAGATTAGAATTATTAATACTAGAAACAAAAGCTGGTCATGATGGGTTAAATGATGAAATGCTAGATATATCAAAGCAACTATTATCTATGAATATTATCAATCAAAACCAACTAGATAATTTTGTTTTTAATTATGGTAAATAGGTGAAATCATGACTACGTCCATCAGGGAACCTGCTTCGCAGATGACTATGTCCATAAATGAAACGATAGAAAAACAACAACAACAACTAGCTAAAGAAGTATTCAGTCCTCAAATAACAAAGTTTAAAAGACAAAGAATAATACCACTATATAAAGATGAAACATGGTCAGCTGATTTAATTGATAAGTCATCTCTAAGTAAATACAATAATAATTATAAGTTTATATTAACAGTTATAGATATATTCACAAAATATGCATGGGCTATTCCTTTAAAGAATAAATCTGGTTTATCTATAACCAATGGTTTTAAAATAGTATTAAGTGAACATCCACAAGGTGGCTCTGAACCTAGAAAACCAGAAAAGTTATGGGTAGATAGAAGTAGTGAGTTTTACAATAAAACTTTCAAATCTTTACTTAAAGAATATGAAACAAAACTATATTCTACTTATAGTGATTTAAAGGATGTGTTTATAGAGAGATTCAATAGAAAATTATTACACATAATAAATAAACCAATGTTCATCAATGGCGATGGTAATTGGGTAAATATATTAAATGATGCTGTTGTAACATATAACAATAACATTCACTCAACAATTAATATGACACCAGTTGATGCTTCTAATAATCCTGATAAAGTTAAATACTATGTTAATTCTACCAAAGCAACACCTAAACTTAAAGTTGGTGATTATGTTAGAAATGTAGATAAACGTAATATCTTCTCTAAAGGTTACACTTCTAATTGGAATAGAGAATTGTTTAAAATGAATGAAGTTCTAAAAACACATCCACCAACATATAAAATAGAAGATATTAATGGAGAGATAATAGAAGGCAAATATTATGAACAGGAACTATTGAAATTCGAGTTTGATTTTGAATCTAATAATAAGGTTTTGGAATCATTAAATATAGACCTACGGTCAGCTACGAAGTAGATCAGGGAACCTGCTTCGCAGATTGACCTGCGGTCCTAAGTCTAATTATAATTCTAAGTCTAAGTCTAATTGTAAGACTAATTATAAGTCTAATTACAAGACTAATTATTATTCTAATTATATGTAAACAAATACAAAGATGACAAGAAATAGATTCAATCAAGCTAAACATAAATCAACATCAACATCAACAAACAACTTAACACTAAGTAAGGCTCGTGGGTTATTCCTAGAAGATAATGATGATATTGATATGAAAGATACCTATAAAATTACAAATGTACATCCTCCGATAGATGAAAAAGATGTTGTTAATAAAGAGTATTGTGACAATAACTTATTATCCTCTTCTAATAAAATAGACATTTTAAGTAAAAACATAACTGAACTAAGAAAGGGTGACTTTGATAAAGTTACAACTAAAACTTTACAACTAAATGAAACACAAGTTAATGAAGAACTAATTAATGAGTTTATTGAGTCAACAAATGAAGTCAGAAATACTGTTAAGTTTTGTAATAAAGTTGCTGCAGATACTATCTCTAAATATAATCAATTAAAGCAAGAATTTGATAATAATAAGTTTAATCAGAATATAACTAACATACACTTAGATGAATTGTTTACTAACGGTCTGAGAGAAATGAAAGAATGCAATAAATCTCTTAGAGAAGCTATAGCACAATATATAATTGCTATACTTTTACAAAGTAAGTTACTTGATAATAAAGAGAAAGACAGACTTGAGATGCATTTTAGTTTTAGTCAAGAAGATATAATGAAAGAAATAGAACGAATTTTTACTAATGAAAATAAGCAAAGCAATGACCAATCCAACAGCACCGAGTGAGAGATTACTATATCCAGATTTATCATCAGTATCAGAAGGATTGATAAACGAAAAGATTCAAGCTAATAATAAATTTAACAACAAAATTAACATTATAAAAGATATTAGAAATTATTATGAAACTGAAACTAATAACTATAATAAGAAGTTAAGTAGATATAAGAATTATATTAACATAGCTGAGATAACAGAAATAGTGTTATCATCAATAGCAACAACTGCAACAACAGGTATAGGATTAGCTTATTCTATACCAACAGCTTTTGCTACAGCAACTGTTTGTGGTTCATTATCAAAAACAATTAATACTAAAATTAGAAATAAAATTATAAAGTATTCACAAATGTATATTTTAAGTAAACAGTTTAGTGATAAGTTTCATAAATTGTATACTAAAACAATGAATGATAATAAAATAGATAATGATGATTGAGTATAATGAATTTGTTAAGTTATATGAGGATTATAAGAAGAATAAGAAAAACAAGTTGAGTATTTTTTAGATTAAAGATATTAGTGCTTAGTAATAACAATGTTTTTAGTAATAATAATATTAGTATTAAAATTTATCGATAAATATATAATCATAATCTTAGCTATAATCATAATCATAAACATAATATAATCTAAATATAATCATAATCATAATCATAATCATAAACATGATATAATCATAATTATAATCAAATAATTATCTTTTTTTTTGTACATAAGTATAACCCTCTTCCTTTTTGTACTACTTTTATACCTTCACCAGTAGTTGCAAATTTAATTAAATCAGGTGTGGCTGATAAAGCAGCTCTAGGGTTTCTAGATGCAGCTGCACTTCCTATTTTACTTGCTATTTCTAATGCTCTTACTGGATTATTAGCTACTTTCTTTCCAAAGTTAACTGTAGCCCTACCAACACTTTTAAAGAAATCTTTAAGTCCTTCTGCTTCTATTGTTGCATCAGATACTGTCATTGATTTATTCCTTCTACATAAAACAAAATTACCTTTTAACATTTTAGTACCTTTTGAAGTGATAGCTCCTCTTATATTAACAGTACCACTATAATGTCTACCTCCAACACAATATGAATTAGTTTTGAACTTATTTAAAAGACTCATTTCTATATATAAAAAATAATGGAAGTTAAAACCTATAATCCCTTTGTTGTTATTAAGCCTAAATCCAAGCCTAGGTCTAAGCCCAAGGTTAGACCTAAGCCTAAGATTAAGCTTGAAGATGGAGTTCTATCTCTAGAGAATAAAAAAAATTAGATATTATTTATGCTAAAGGTTTTGTTAATACTAATAAGAAATAGTTGGGTATTAACAAGAGTATAACTGACTAGCTATAAGTATAAGTATAAGTATATGGTTATGTATAGGTAAAAGTATATAATTATAATAACTATTTTATACTATAATTATAAATTATCGCTAGAGTTATATCTAAAATTATAATTATCGCTAGATTTATATCTTTGACTTAAATTATAACTATGATATAATATCAACCATCTAATTACCATCACTATTCACACTAATAACCTTTCTAGTTAATACTAATGCATGACATATAACATCTGCAACTGCAGCACTAAATTTAAAATTAAGTTGTATTGGTTGTGGACCTATATGATCCCTTTGATATCTAGTATCGAATACATATATTCTATAATTACTTTTGAATGTTCTATGATTCATATATGGTTTTATATTATGTGGTAGCCCATTATAATCTTTATTAAAGCTAACAACCTCTTTAAAAGCCTCATTATAACTATTGGTTCCATAATTAATATTCATTCTATCCTCAGGATAAAACTCACTACCAGTCTTACAATAACATTCAGTAACATTCATTACATCAAATGTACTTGCATCATTAGTTTGTTCATTAACATTATTATTTTCAAAACCAACTATTATATATTGCGGTCTTTCCATACCACTTTCCATACCTAGATCAAACAAGAAGTTAGTAGCATTGGATACATTCTTATAAAATGTCTTTCTTTCATAATAGCTAAAGTCTACATTATTCTTTTTACTTAAACCCTTTTGCACAATAATTCTATTATCATTACTAGGATCAATACTAGGTACACACCATGATATATCTTTAATTTTTATATTACCATCATCAGCAACTGCACCAAGATTAGCTTTAACTCTATATAGAGCTCTATCATTATTATTTCTTTTTAATAATAATTTAAATCCTAAACCATATATAATCTTTTCTAAATCATTTACGAAACCAAATAGATCACTCATCTTAACCATCATATACATATGACCTCGTTGTGCAGCAATATAGTCACCTTTAAGTTGACTATCTCTATTGACCTGATTTCTGACAAAACCACTCTCATATTCATCATCAGTACTAGTTAATAACTTATACATCAATAGATTAGGATGACAATGATCTATATATTCAATAGTCCCACCACCACTAGTTTCAAGCTTAATTGAACTAAACAATGCCATCATACCATAATTAACTAATCTGATATTAGCACCATTAGCAAATACACCACCAGCATCATCCGATACAACAAACTCTATCTCTAGATATGAATCATGTATATTTAAGTGCTTCTCTTCTCTATTGAGTATGATATTAACATTGGTATTAACCGTATTCATTGTTGCTAGATTATTAGGTTTTTATTTTATAATCTTACTTTTATGTATATCATTATTGTAACCATAAGTTGTATCCAAATTAAAATCCATTTTTATTAGATAAAAAATGACAGACAACTTGATTTTATATGAACTACAAAATATACACGAAGCTTTAACTAAAACTAAAGAAGAGTATACACTTAACTTTAGAATGATAAAACCAACAGAAAAGTTTAACTTTAGTGAACCTATACTTAATACAACAAAATTAGGTTTAATTAGATTATCTGTTTATAATTCGGTGTTTAATGTGAATAGGAGAAATAATCAATTCTTATATGCTAGTACTGTTATAGAAGATGATGAAGCTTTACCTCGGGCTCTTAGCTCTGACCCTAACCTTAACCCTATCTCTACCTCAAGACCAAACGTTACATCTATACTTAATCATAATTATAAAGGAATCCCATTGCTATATTCAACTATTACACCGGGAGCATATGAGTTAACTGATAAAGCAGAATTAATAAAAGAAGAAACTGATGGTAATGTTATAATAGAACCCGATAAGAATACGATGAAATGTTTAATGGAAATAAAACAAGGAGCACTCAGCTTTGATATAGAAAACTCACTAGCCTCATTACTAGGATTTAGAAAAATAATTTATAAAAAAGGTAGATATAAATCTCAGAAAATTATTGATATTATGGGTTTTAGTACTATTAACATTCATTGTAATGTGATATCTGGAGCTAAAGATAATGGTAAAGATACAGACATACTATATACTTTTAATCTAACTGAACCACCAGGTTACTTGATAAATATTATACCAACTAATATATTGTATCAAAATGTAACTAAAGATAGAGTAGAATATATAGAATTTCATATTAAAGATGAGCATGGAAGACCTATAGACTTTAATGGTGATGTATTAAATTTTACTTTACATTTGATTTAGACTTATACTTATACTTACACTTAGACTTATCTGTGAAGCAGGTTCCCTGATACTTACACTTAAACTAAACTACAACACTCTCCGATCCCAATTAATTCTTAGTTTACCATTAATATTTTTATTTTTAGTTATATCAATGACAATATAATTATAAGGCTCTTTCCATACCTTATTACATATATTAGCAAAATCATAATAACCAAGTTCAACATTATTAAAGAAATCTTGATATATAGATATGAGGACTTTACCTCTCTGTTCAAATAAAATGAATAGATTACAATTCTCTCTAACACTCTGCCTATCCAGAGAGAACAGGTTTTGATTAAGATATATCAAATTACAGTTATTATGTCTACCTCTACAAAAGTATTCATTAATAACTGGTTCTTTGGCTCTAACATCATCAAATATCATTAGTTTCTTTAAGTCTTTGGGTAGTTTAACAGGAGATGGTAAATCTTTTATATCTTTAATAAATTCAACATCTGCTTTTGGGTTTATTCTTTCTATACCATGGTACTGATCAGCAGTAGGTCCAATGATGTATAGCTTATCAAAGTATATAGTAGCTAGAATTAGTTTTTTTAAAAAGAATGTCTTACCACATTCACTAGGACCAGATATTGTACATCTAAAGTTATCTTGGAATGCAGCTTCAGTGATTATATCATCATCATTTAGCCAAGAATATAGATCATCATTTATGTTTACAGATATCGATGAAACCGCTTCACGGATATTATTAGTAGGACTATTACTAATGCTATTACTATTGCTATTCCTATTAGATTTACTCCTTTGATATTTTTCATCAAATAGATATATAAAATTTTCTCTATCATTATCATTATCATTATCATTATCGTTATCATTATCATTATCATTAACATTATCATAAACATTATCATTAACATTATCATTATCATTATCATTATCATTAACATTATCATTATTAGCAAAGCTACTTCGTAGATCATCTGCGAAGCAGGTTCCCTGTTTAACATTATCATTAACATTATCCTTATCTTTATCACCACCTCTACTACAACTTAAACAAAAACACTCACTATATATTCCTGGATATTTACATTGATTAACTAGAATATTCAAAGCACTTTTTATTCTAAATCCTCTATCAATAAGATAGATCATATATAAACAATAAGCCCCACAATAAGATTCCTCATTTTATTGTATTCTCTCATTAGAGCCTAGATCAACATATTCTTCTAGGAATAATGGTGGGGTTTCTACACCAAAACTATCAAAGTAATATGTTGGACCACCTTCTCTTCTTATAACTAAAACCCAATGTGTACCTTCAGTTGGATGTAGATTTACAATAACGTTGAAGTTAGGATCCCTGATACTATCTGGAGTTTGATCTCTCATTACAATCTCAATTGGTGTTAGACTTATATCTTTACCTATATCTTTTATTCTGATATCACTCATAGCATTATTATCAATATTAAATTTATTATTGAATTCCTCAAAAGTTAGGATGAGCATTTTTATATAATAAATTTGTTAAATCTAAGTCTAAGTCTAAATCTAAATCTAAATCAAATCTATATTTATTATATAAAAATGGAAACAGGTAGTGCAGTTTTTATTTTTATTATTATAATTGGAATTTGTTATATAATATATGACTCAAGACCAAGTAAATATACAAAACTAGAAGAAAGCTTTGGTGGATTTATGAATAGGAGTCTAGTTAGATTTGAATATGAAAAGTCACCATTACATACCATTGTTTATGGTGGAACTGGTACAGGCAAAACATATTTTAGTAGACAATATTTAAAGTTATACTCAGTCCAAAACCAAGATCAAGATCAAGAGCAAGATCAAGTTCAAGATCAAGATCAAGATCAAGTTCAAGATCAAGTTCAAGTTCAAGATCAAGTTCAAGATCTGCGAAACAGTTTCACTGATCAAGATCAAGATCAGAGGCCCATAGTTATAGTGTGTAAAGATGACAGAGACTGGATAGATCCTGAGTCTAATAAGTTTTATACTGGGTTTAATAAATGTGATATAAATATGATCACAAAAAATAATATGCATAAATTTCAAAATTGTTTAATAGTACTTGATGATATGGGTGATAAGTTAAATAAGGACATAGGTTATTATTTTACTGAAGGTAGACATTATAATTTTCAAATGATTGTAATGTGTCATAAACCAGCTCAAATAATTAATACA
Organism: Convolutriloba macropyga; assembly: GCF_964194025.1. NCBI lineage: Eukaryota > Metazoa > Xenacoelomorpha > Acoela > Convolutidae > Convolutriloba > Convolutriloba macropyga. The sequence goes on along the minus strand of NW_027453555.1, from coordinate 49,117 downwards.
GCAAGAATGAGTTGTGATACTATTTATTTAACAACTTATAAAGGACCTGACCTATTAAAAAACTTTAATGAGATATATAAATGTGAACACGACTTCAATAAAATAATTAGTGAATTAAATAGTAACTATTATAATTGTACAGATGGAATGTCAGATGAAATTCGTTATGGTATAATTAAATATAATAAAAAGGAAAATACTTTTATTATTATTAGTAGTAATAGATCAATGATATATGATTCAAGAGTTGGTTTCCTTGATTTAAAAGCTCTTAGTTTAAAAGCTGATTTAGAAAGAGAAGATATAAATAAACTTATAGCATATATGAAACCACTAATGATTAATGCAACAGATAAAAATGTTATTAATCATGATAATTATCAGTTTTATTTTAATAAACTTCTTACTTTAAATAATATTAAAATTCAGAATGATGTTTTAACAAAAGAGACAATTAAGGGAAAGGGTATGAAAATTTTATCAAATATTGGTGGAATTATAGGCACAGGTTTATTTATATTAAATTGTTTTTATCCTGATTCAATATCAAGAAATGCTGGAACTGTAGCAATGGGAGCAAGCACAATGTTGAGTAGAGTAAATACATTAGTTAATGTTGGATATGGAGAAGAGTTGGAAGGTGAAACACGAAGCAGTTATACTGATCAGGGAAGCAGTTATACTGATCAGTGTAACTGTGACTTCGTCAATGAAGAGATGGGAATTTTGAATAGAAAGGGAGGAAAGTTTTTAAACAAACTTTATATAAATAATGAAGAATTTAGAGAAGAGATTATAAATTTTGTTAAAGATAAAAAAGAATTAGACCTTGATTTGATCTTAGATAAGAGATGTAAAACTAATACACTCAATACTTTAGGAAATAAATATTTAGCAGAGTGTATCACATCTAAAGATAATACTAAAGATTTAATTGAAATCATGGCTAAATATTATCCACAAAGTTTGTGCACCGATTCTACAGCATAGCTAATATTATCTGCAAATTTGCAAAACAACTCCGTTGAGCAGTTTGGTAAACCACGAACAAAGTTCGTTCACTAATAATTTTATCTATTAAAAATGCTTTTACAATGTTTAGAGTGTAACTATAAATATGGAAACATTGCTTGTTTAAAATATCATTATGAATCATATCATAAAGATAAAACTGATAAATGTATGTGTGGTAATATAATATTAAGTGGTATTTGTGCTAATGATTTTTCTCCATGGGGTTGTTCTTCAAAAAATGAATCTAGTTCTAGTTCTAGTTCTAGTTCTAACCCTAGTTCTAACTCTAGTTCTACCTCTAGTTCTAACCCTAGTTCTAGTTCTAACCCTAATTCTAACTCTAGTTCTAACCCTAGTTCTAGTTCTAGTTCTAGTTCTGGTACTGGTTCTGGTTCTATCTATGACTATAACTCTAACTCAAATCCTAACCCCAACCCTAACCCTTACCTTATCCCCAACCCTAACCCTAACCTTATCCCTAACCCTAACCTTAACCCCAGCTCAGAAGTATTAACTAGATGTTGTAATAAGTGTAATTATATAAAACCACTAAATAATTTTGATGAGGGTAAGTATACATGTAGAAGTTGTACTTCAGCTAAAGTTAATTGTCCATATTGTACTTCTGTTGTGAGATAAGATGGGATACGGGCTCATGTAAAGAAACGACATCCAGATATAGAATTGACTAGAGGATTTAGTAGAAATTTAACTGATCGGTGTAACCGCTTCGCGGATAAAACAATTAATCCTAGTTGGCAAAGTCCTAGAACTGTAAGTCCTTTAGTTATTAACCAAACAGAGGATCTGCGAAGCAGTTTCACTGATAGTTGTTCATGTAAATACTATAATTTTGTATCATTTCTTATTAATAATGGAATAAATATAGAAAAAATAAAAGAAAATATATATTAATTGAAAAGTATAGATAATTTGAAATAAAAAGTATAAAAAAATAAAAAATATCAAAAAAGAGGGATTCACTCTTTAAGAGCGAAAAAGAGCGATCTTTTCTACTGGGGATCACTCCGAATTAGAGTGAATCACTCTTAAAGAGTGAAATGTAAATTTTGCTTTGATTTTTTGATTTTTTATTTTTATTTTTGATTTTAATTGATTTTTTTATTGAATTTAGAGCTAATATATAGTAGTGGATAAAACAAGGGATTCAACAAACAGTAAAATTTGGCCCGATTCGACATGCGCGATTAGCGTTAGGAGAAAGGGACAAATTTTACTGGTGGTTGAATCCCTTGTTTTATCCACTACTGACGTAAGCCCGCTTACGGACTTATTGTACTTAACTTTGTCGTAGGCTTAATTCCGGGGATAAAAACGCACACTGCTGGGTTGTACCAGACCCTTATAAAACATTAAGCCCCTCAATTATTCATTCTGTAGGTTTATTGTTTGGGAATTGAGAGGTTGTTGGCTATTTTCCTTGATTCAAATCGCATATCACAACATTCGGGAAGCTCAATGACTCAGCCCTCTCGTGTAACTCTTCTACCACCGTGGGTTTGGCAGCCACTATCTCGTACACAAGGGTGATTTGAAGGTAAATACATAAGAATAGAAATGATAGAAATATTATCGACTAGACAAGCCGAAACGTGAAGCTTCGGCGCCCGGCGTGAACAAAGTGACGAACGCCGTGGAGTGATGAATACTCGCTCCAGTTGATAAGATTATCCATCACAGCTCACATTAATTAAAAATGGATATTAATACTGCATACACCACAAAAACACGCAAACTCGCACAAGCACAAGCAAACATGACACAAGCACAGACGAACATGCGTATTGATTGACACTTATGTTCAAAACGGAAATTTTAAACATTCACATAGAAAACACTATTAATTTCTTATACCGAATTTTTTTCTAATATATATGTACGCTGTAAATGTAAGTGAATTTTTTTTTGAAAAAAGTGTCAAAATGAAAACAAGCTGAGTATATTCCGTTCTTATTGGATCCATAAAACATTAGGAGGGTTGCATACTGATTGAATCCAGTATAAACAAAGTCAACGGATTCAAAACCAGGGTTCGAAATTTTTTTCATAATTTTCCTAAAGACGGTTATTTGGTTGACAACTGGTGCAAATTGTGAAGAAGAACAGTATCGTGAAGCGTCCCAATGTTCTTTTTTGAATTCTCAGAGAAGATAACCTAATAACAAAAAAGAAACGATTTATTGCCTGTCTTGGAGCTCATTTAGCAATTAACGTTATTCAGTTTTTAAGTCAAATTTTGGTTGAAAACAAACCTTTGAAATTTTTTGGTGCTTTACCATTGATATTTCTTAAGATTATTGTTGCAAGCGAATAAGCCTATATCATGGGAATTCATAGAAAAACAACAATTTTGTGAGGAGAATTTGATAAAACTGTTCATAATTTTATAAATACTGAATAACTTCTCCGAAAAGTTGATATCAAAAGCGAATATCAAATTCGCTGAATATTGATTTAAAAAAAACAACCTGAGAAATAGAAAAAAACTAGAAATTGTTATTAAGTAGTTTAGTAGTGTTTTGAGTTCAATTGAACTGAGTAACCACATAGAAAGAATAAAGGAAACTTCATATGAAGTCAGTCATGTTATATAATGTTGTTATGAAGCAGCTAAGAGCTGATAGCTCATACCACTGCTGATAGCAAGATAACAAATAATTGAATTCAACAACGCAGAAAATAATGTAAATGACAGACCGCCAAAATAATCCAAATAATCTTAAACTAATTGAAATGAAAATAGTCAGACTAAATCTCGTATGTACACCCCCTCCCGACATCACTAAAAATAATTGGCATAGCTGTTTTAGTTTTCAAAAATTTGTGACCATTTTATATCGAGAGTTAGTGCAACAATTATTAAAAATTACAACAAACACTTAGAGCCTACTGCTTGTAGTAAGAAACAAAGAATCATTGCTAAATCAAAACAACATACCGCCCAGAATAAACCTTTCAGCTTATTATACAAACCAAAAGTGGTTACACAAACCAAAGCAGGTTACACAAACCAAAACTAATGAAACAAATTTCTCCGTAGATTAGAAAAGTTTAATTGTTTCATTTTCAGTGAAATTACGGCTACTGTTGCTCTTTAAGGTAATACAACAAAGTTAACAATAAATTTAAAGTTAAATTTTTCAAGTTTTATAAGTACGCTCATATAATTTTACCTTAACTGTTAATGTGTGTTTTTCAGGTAAATTTAAGGTATGTTCAAGTAAAAATTCAAGTGGTGTCCCCTTAATTTTCAGGTAATTTCGAGGTAAGTTAAGGCTATTTCAGGTCAGGAAAAACTACCTGAACATTTAAGGTAAGTTAAGGTGTTTTTTCGGGTAAAATTACAGGAACTTTATTTAGTGAGACAGAATTTAGTCGCAGACAGGGGGTCTGGTAGGTGAGTAATCTGGACAAAACTTGTGTTGCGCCTGCCGTCTAGCACGAGAGTTTGGTCTGCTTGGTCTGGCCTCTACACTATTTTTTTCTGTTCGGTCTGGTCCATACCCGTAACTCGGTCTTCGGGCATCACAAGAAGTTCATAAATTTGAATCAAAGTAAATGGCAAACGTGAAAGAAAAAGTAAAGGTTCTGAAGTTAATCAAATATCTTACAAGCAATTAACGTCAGATTTTTAAATTATTACATTTACTTGTCAGGCAACCAACTGGCGGCCTTGCTTAATTTATAATTTAATTATACCCAACTTTGTTTATTTATAATTCAATTTGATTTCTTCTAAGGAAGGCTGGAACGATTATATCAAAAAGATTAATCGAAAAGAGCGTGGTGGAAATGAGAATGTTTCCGACAACCGCAACTATAACACGCCATGAATTATTTATTCCCAAGATTCGCGTAAAACAGTGACGTGAACAAGTGATCGTCTTCATCTGAAGTCAATATGTCTATTATTAAAAGCGGACATTACAGAGACACTGGGTATAAAGGGCGGAGGTTCAAAAGCGTATAATTTTCCTATGAGTTTACTCAACATTGTAACAAACTACAGAAAGACGAACGGTTTCTGAAAAAAAACCACAGGGAAAGAACCCCACACAATTTTAGGTACAAAAAACTGCAAGGAGCATGCGCTAACGGAAATAAACCTCTGCGTAATTCAGCCCCACTTGGCTGTTCAAGAGTTTCGCATTTACTTTCTGGTACTTTATATGAAACTAATGAAACTAATGAAACTATCACAGCCGAATATCAATCCCGACAGAGGTCGCAGACCTGAAGTTGATATATCAAGGCGTACAAGTGAACGCATTAGGTGGTGTCGTGCGCTAAAAATACCAAATGCCTTACAATTCCGTTAGTTAATAGCATGTTTAAAAATCACTTGACAAAAACTCTAGCTGTTTTTTGACAGTGTGTGATCTTTTCTGATGATTTTCAAATGCTATTATTGGATTGTTTTTCTTGGAAACATGCAAGGTTTAAAAACTAACTTTTCTTGGGTTCCAATTCGAATAAATAAAATTTTTTTTCAGTAATGACATTGCTATTATTATTGATACTTTGCACTGCCATTTTGTTTTGCGCAATCTAATTATTTGTTTTTGCACAGCAATAATGGATTGAATTCAGTGTTCTTTTCTTAATGAATGACATTTTCTATTGGTTTTTTGAAAAAAAATTTGTGCCTGAGTTGGGCTCCCTAATGAATTTAATGGATCATAGTAATTCAACAACAACTTCATTAGTGAACCATCAATTGTTCATTACCTCGTTTTCTCTGATCATAGAAAATCCATCCATGTCAAATCTCGCATTTTTACTGAATCATAGAAAATCTATGAAAACTGATTTCAAGCCTAAAAGAAGCGCCAATTTCTTGTCGCAATTTGTACTCTACTATTCTGTCTACGTCCACTTTTTGCCTTTCCTTTTGTCTTCCCTGTTAGAAATCGCTCTCGTAATCTTTTGTTGAAGAGCCAGTCATTGTAACTCTGCATAGGATTTGTTTGACAAATATTAAATAATTACAATGTGAATTTACTTTGTATAACAGAAGCATAACGCAGGTAAGCTTTCATACAGTAGAAAAGGTTTTCATGGAATTAATACGATCGATCGATGAGAAATGCGGCTTCTTTGAAACTGCTATGATGGTAAATTTAGCTTCCATTAATTTACTAGTTTTACTAAGTTCGGTTTCTATGAAATAATTATGATCCATCTATACGAATTTCGGCTGCTATATGAACTTACCCAGGTTTAGGTCCAGACTCAAATTGAGCTATGATCAGACCCAATTGAGCGCACACCGAAATTACAGGGTCTGGAAAGCGGTTCAAGCGCACAATAGTCTGGACCATGGTCTGATTTTGGTCTGATCAGAGGTCATTTCAGTCTGGATAGTCTGATCATAGCTCAATTTGGGTCTGGACCTAAACCTGGGCTATAATCAAATCGATGGAAAGTTTAGGCCATGAAATTGCTCCGATCCATCCATTGAATAATGAAGTTACGCTGATCCAACGGTGGAACCCAATAGTACCCAAACCGGGTGACACATTTGTCTTTGAAAAATTGATATTCAATTAGTTTACATAATTTAAGTTTTAACTTAAATACGTTTGCTTAAGTAAACAAACTGAGTTCTGAATTCATTAGCAGTGTCGTTGGGGCAAAATCTTATGCATATCTGCCAGTTATAAAAAGGTTTTGAAAAAAAATATTTGACTGTATGATTTAGACTGAAACCTCAAATGATATTGCAGAGAGTGAGATGGAAGATATTAGAACACATTAAAAAACTGACAGCCTAGCTGAACCTCAGAATAGTTCACGCAGTTGTGAATCACTCTTAAGTTTTCCTAAAATTTGAGAAAAACCGCGAGCTAGATATTAAATGTAAAAAGGGATAAAACAGTCTAATTATTGCTTCGTTGCCAATTTTCGGTCAAAAAATACTGGAATAAAACTAGGAAAATCGTGGAACAAAAAACTAACTTCCTTAAGTTTATTTTCTGAGCATTGCAGAACATCACGTGATCAGCCGTATCTGGCGGTTCAAGAAATAATTTTTCTCGGTTTCAGATCTAGAAGAGTTCTGAAGCTTGTTTTGTCGCACTATGAACTTTAACACAGTACAGGCTTTATTTGAAAGACATGCATGAACGTTTCAAATCCCAGAGAAGTATTAGGAAAAACCTGGCCTCTCATTATCACAGTAGATATGTGTGGGATTGATAATGAGAGTTCAATCAATTTGAATATCAGTTTGAGATATATTGACGAAGAGACAAGACAATATGATCATAAAAAACAACAAGATTCAATGTTCAGAAAAATGTAAATAGTGATTTTGACTTTTAATGAACTCGATCCAGTCAACAATTTGTTTAGATTTGCTTTAACCCAAAGAAATTGAACTTACTCGAAACCAGAATGGCAAATACAAAAAAAACAGAACGTGGTTTGCACTAATGATCATTGCTAAGTTCAGGGGAAACGTTAAAGTACAAAATAATATAAGGAGGAAAATAAAAGAAGAGAGTCTTTCCACTGTTCGATTGCATTATGAGGTGATGAAACAAAAACTGAGATTAATAAGCGCAGGGGTAAATAATTGAATCGCACCCGTTACTTATTTTGAATTTTATTACTGGGGAGCATACGTCTGTATAACTCTCATCAAGTTTATCAGGTAAATTTGGAAAGTGGAGGAAAATCTTTTGAAAGTTAATCAAAGGAGGAAAACCAGATCTCAATGGAACTGAAGTAAAGAAAGAAATGGCATTTATGTAGGACGAAAAAGTTGGATGTAGCAGAGGAAGTTCAACGGGAAAAACAGTCCGATTTTTTCAAAGTTGAGATAGAACTTAAAAAAACAGACATGACGATTAAAATTCTGGAGTAGGGAAGAATTTAAAATTGTAAAATAGTTTTTTAAAAGAAAGAAAATAATTGTGTTTCAGGAAAATGATGTTATAAATTCTCAGGATTTAGGTTTTTAGTATTAAATTGCTAAATTATTTTTTAGTGAGCCTTGACTGCTTTGCTGGTTGATGTGGTGTGATATTTAGTGCAGATATCAATCATTGACGGATATATTTTAAGCTTATTGTTCAAGCCTCCTCTACCAATGCCCAGACCCTAAAATTTTTCTCCGAGAGAGAATTTTTGACAACAATTTTGCAGAAGTTTTTGAAAATTGGCGTCACAAAAAATGTTCAAAAAAGAGTCTCTCCAGATAAAGCACATGGGATTTTACATAAGAACTGTATACCTAAAAACTGATACCAATAGACAACTTTTGTCCATTAACAGATTAACCTGGTGCTCAAATTTCGTAAATTTTGGAACACTCAAGAACCTGTTTCAACCGTTAAAAATCTCAAAAAATTTTGATCAATTTTTTTCGCAAGCTTTTTTAAAATTTATTTTATTGATACGTTAAATCATTGACTGTAGTTCGGCTTAAATTGGTTATTATCACATTGTCTGATCGTTAGTTGACAAAACGAATGACAATTTGAGGGAGATAATATATAGAACTCAAAAATAAAATATCACATTTTTTCACCTTTTCTGTTCAAAGAAACATAGCAAAAAGATTGCTGTCAAAATGCTGACAATTTGTCTGCTGTTATTCGGGGTTTCTCTTGAGAAAGTTCAGCTAAAATTGTACAGCATCAATGTTCTTCTGTTATAATCATTATCTCACAGAATAAAAAAATAGGGATCATTACACTTGGTGCCTCCGCATTTTGCAATATCCAAATGCACATGCGCAATAATTTTGAATCCTTATTTACTATGTAAGAACACTTAATCTCTGTCCGGGGGCATAACGGACCGAGCGTAGAGAGGGATGCGATTCTCAATATTTGTTTTTAACATTAAATCCGTTTTCTTTATTGAAATTCCCCCCATTGAGCTGCATATTTTAATTTTCAGAATTTTGAATCAAACTTTCTACGGAATAAAGTCAACCTTGCTCATATACGTTTTAACACCAAGCGTACTGAGATTTCTTTTCATCTCTTCAAATAAGTCATATTGACATATCCCGGGAGAGGTGTGGTAGAAAAATATTTGACATTTTGTTTGTCTCGGTGGTACCCCTTTCCAGTCAATAAATGCACAGTCTGGAACATACTTTTGAGTAGCATTGTTTCGAATCATGATCCGGCATCAACGAAACTTAGCCGTGAAACGTTTAATTTTCACAGGTTATTTCGAATCATAATCGATCTAAATTCACTAAACCGCACTAATTCAGTTAAAAAACACGGAAAATTTGAATAATTATTTCCCTCTTATTGTCTCGTTATTTCGAAAATTGGACCTGAAAATTCGCAACAGTGCAAATCATAGTCTGATTGATTCTCCCTCAAAGCCGCACAATTTCAAAAATCATAGCCTAGTTAATTCTCTCTCTTAGTGGCATTACATATTTCTAAATGGTTTGCAATCCATAAATAGTTCATTTTAGGTCTCATTTTTGTCTGATCAATAAAAATTCTTTGAATTTTATACCAGAATTTGTCCTGCTAAGTGATTTTAAGTTCGTGGAATTAAAGCCAATAGTAGTTAAAACCTATGACCAATACAGAATTAACAGCTGAACAGCAGTTCTCTAAGTGACGGCAACTGAAAAACTATAACCCGATATTTAAAGCGGTTATCCAGTTTATACTAATCCAAACTTCCAAAGCAAGATTCGGAGATATTTTACGCAGCTTCACAGAAGTGCATATGAGGTCTCTACCAAAAATAAATGTAACATTTTTTGGAAAAGAAAATTATTTTGACATGTACTCAGCATTCAATGTAAAATGCACCTACCCAAGTAAAGCAAAAATTATCCAAATTAAAAAACATCAAATGAAAATCTGATAACCCAAACTTTGTATTTGAAATCATTAGCACGACTTGATTTACTGACTTAAAATAGAAGCCAACGAGTTTGCGTTCTTCCTTGTATTTGGGGCCAGAATGGGGAATTGCGAGGCAGCCAAAGTTGTGTTCTGACTGACTGTTGTCCAAAACGTCTCATATAAAGCAATTCTGGATAGAGTCAAAACTATTTTTTCAGATGTGTTGCCGAAGCTTGGTTGACGAGTTGATAAACTTTGTCAGATTCTGTTCAGCAGAATTTATCAGCAGCCTCTCCAGATAAATATGTGAAAATTCAAAAGAATTAAATTAGCGGTTAGTTTCAAGCTTATTTACTACCTACTCGGCCAGTTTATACTGATATTGAATCGCTCCAAGATTCACTCTTTAAGTTTGAGAACGCAATTCGAACAGTGAATCCTCAATTCATGTATTGTCTTTCATTTGACAGCAGACTCAAATGCGAAACGATTTAAAGTTCTATATTTTCAACATGAGATTTCAACAGAAACTTTAAATATAAGTGCAATTAGTGTTAATACATTCCTAAGAGCATTTACGGGTAAGCATACAACCGACAATTTACAGAGACCACAAAAAGAACAAATTAAAGACTAAAAATAAATTGAAGACTGCTATTTTCAAGTTATGTTGTCTTGGTTAGCCTTGTAGATATTGTGAACTAGGCTATGTGAACTTTTCTTTTTTGACAAGTAAGTCAGCTGTTATGTAAAAAGCGTAAAATACTAATAATAAAAATAAAAAAGAAGTGAGAAAGTATGTGAAAAAACTGACGATGTAGTTCATGCGCAAGGATCAAACTGCCTTAAATTTGGTCGCTGACTCAGTGCGCTTAAACAAGTAGCCATGTTAGAGAATTTTCTTTTCCTTGTCATCTGATTTATTTATAATTATCAGTCGATTTGGGGGTTGTCGAGCAGTGAAAAATTGAGGAGTTTCAAGTTGGATTCGAGCCAATGCATGCAATGGTTTTGCGGAATAGCTATCTCAGCTAAGATTTATTAAACGCCGTCCAGCATTTATCGGTATTTCTTGAAGTGGTTGGATGTCTTCTTTTCGTAATCAGGATGACTTTTAAAAATGAAGGGGTTAACAGATGAATTTAAACTGATTTTTTAAAACAAAAAATTAGTTTTAAATAGGAATAATAACAGGTGTGTAAATGTCTTTAAATAGACGGATAATTAGTAATAAAACGTCATCAGAGAAAAAAAACAGTAAAGGAAGATTTAATTTCTAACTAAAACAAGCAATTTTATTAAATTAAGGTTGACTAAAATAGAATAAAAGTGCTACGCTTATCTAAACCTTAAAACCACTGGACCAAACCGCACACAGCAAATGATTAGACGTTTTTGTGTTCTATTTGAGATTTTTCATTTTATTAATCAGTGGAGTGAAGTAAAAGGTGAAAAAGGAATAATAAAATAGATCTTCCTTGTGCTAACAATTAGAATCACTTAATGGGTTCAATTCCGAATTGATTAGGCAAGTGCTGAACAAAAAACTTTCATTCGATTGATTAACATAGAATATGCTTGATTTTGACAAGTAGGAAGACGACAATAGTTGATAGATAGCTGAGGCTGAATTGAGCATTGAAATTCATAGCACTAGGTTGAAAGATTGTCATCTGTTCTGTTAATCAACTAGTATGATTTGCTACACCTTGTGCCGTTAGTATGGCAGAACTCTTGACAGGAAGAAATTGAATAGAAGGGAGTAAAATTTTTGTCGAAGTTGGAAGGAAATCCGTAGTCGTAAAAAATTTGTTGATTCGCGCCACTGGCGGCTACAAAATTGTGTTGTTGTGCGGTGTGTTTGAATTTCTTAGAGTGAAAGCCATTATATTGATTTGTTGTTTTGTCTGAGTTCTCCAGTTTCACGTTTCCAATTTTTTATTTGCCATTCATTTTGTAGATGCGTTTCATTTTTAACTATTTGAAAAGCAATAAATTTAAATAAAGTCTTCCGAAAACACCACTGTTGATGTTAAAACTGCAACAAAAAAGACGTGTTACGGCTTGCCTAAACTTGAGCATGTTTTGACAAAGGCCTGTCAAGTCTTGACTTGAGGCTTGTCATGTCTTAGCGATGACTTGAGTTAGACTTGACAAGTCCTGAGCAAAAGTCTTAAGAATTGAGCTAAAACGCGATCAGTACTAGTTTCTCTATTCAAGAAGTATGTTGCTTTGGTGAAGTACTGGTGGAGACATGAAACTCGTTCAGGGGTTACATTTTGATATTCGCGCAGTTGAGAAAATCGCAAATGACGACTTTCGGAAAGTTCATCGACGCAGCCCTCTCGAGTAATTTTCCAACCACTGTGGGTTTAATAGCCACAATTTCGTACAGAAGGCCAATTTGCAGGAATATACATAAAGACATAAAGGATAGAAATATTATGGCCCAGCCAATTCTAAACCTAAACCTTCTGCTTTCAGTGTGAATAAAGTGGAGCAACCTGTGCAACGATGAATACTCAATCCAGTTGATAAGGTTGTCCATCTACAATTCGAAGAAAACTCAACAAAGAACAAAAATAATTGCTCCTTATATTAGGGCTAAGATCATAGTCAAATGTTGTAAATTAAGGCAGTCATTTTGATTTCACAATTGTACGCTGTTCTAAATTAGATTGTCGCAAAAAAGTTGAATTTTAACGAGGCTTGTAATATTATTTATTCTCAGATAGACTACAGAGGTAAGAAAATTCTTTGCAATAGAATAAAAAACAATCTCAAGACAATTTATAATAGCAATTAAGATAATAATAGCACATTTTCTGTGATTCATTTCCCAAATGAACTTAACCTAAATGCTCAGAGTTTCATAACTGGTCTAGCACTTGCAACTCTCTCAGTTTAGTCTCACCAAAAAATGATTTTCCTCTCTAAAAATCAATTTCTCCACAAAAATTGTTTCACAACGAAACTCTTTTTCACCACAAAAACAACTCTCGCTCTGTCTTCTCTCTTGGGACAAAATCTCTCTTCTGTGTCTCTCTACTTGTGTCTCTTCAATTTATGCTCAACCACGACGCTGTTATCTTAAGCAAACAAACTTTATTCTCCTAATTAAACATTGCTACTTACATTCGAAACCTGTCACATTCTGCACGAAGGCTCTATTTACTTGCAAAAAAATCATCGCAAAACTATGATCTATCATTCAATTGCTACCAACCATTGTTCATTTTTCATCTGATCTTAAGTAAACGACCTTTCGAGTCTTATATAATCACCCACACTCCGCTGTATCACACACATGCACATGCCATTTCCATTATTGTTTGCATAGTAAACCTTGAAAGCCGTTAAGAGTTAATAGTGCTCTATTTCCGCTCTCAAAAAACTAGCTGTAATTAACCTCTGTCAGACACCATGCCTTAAAAAAATAACTAAAATAAACCCCCGAAGCTAGGAGAAAGCGTTCTTTGCAATTTGCAGCGATTTCACGCATTTTCGTTTAGTTGAAAATGCAGGAAAAACCAATTCTCCTAAAAACCCAAGTTTGGAGCTCTGAGTGTCATTCAGCGGTCACCCGTCAAAGATAATCATTGTCGCAGAAAATTTATTCACAGTTAAGACTACTCAACATTTTTTACGACCTAATTATTAAAATGGGACGAGCAGTGTATGCTCACATGTCTCGTGGGTGTTCCACAGGGGACAAAAACTCAAAGATCACATCTCGTGATCTACGTGTCAAAATCACTTCGGGTAAAAATAATTGGAACCTATGGTGTCCACTGGTGGCATGCCAAAAGTTATAGTCCTAGGATTATTTGTTGCGAACAGTTTACGTTTAGAAAAATTTAAGGAGTCTTGTTAGCCAAAACCCGAAAAAACCGAGTTCTTCAAAATTGAACGGGATGGGTACTTTTGTCCTTGTCTGTCTCAAGATTTCATATTGTTACCCATTCGAAGTCATTCGGCCGCTCAAAAGGCCCATTTCTGATTTTTGGCATTTGGTTCATCTCATATCACCAACTTCCGGTGGCATCCGGAAGTCAAAAATAACACCATTAAAAAGAGCCCTTAAAAAGTTACAGTAAGCATCCAAAAATCATTCGGCCAAAACCAATACTCTACGAGAAACTTTACCTTTTTTCCCGCACAACTTTTTTTTCCATATGGGTTGGTTGGGGTTCGAATTTGTCATCAAAATCGCTTTCACCGTGTCAAAATTAGTCTGTCTACCAATTTTCAGGTCAATCCGACCTCAATTTTTGAGAAAATTCTGTAGAAGTGCTAATAACCCTTACATGAAAATACCCTGATTTTATCAGCCTGAAACAACTCGAAAAACACTTAAACCTTTTTCTCTTGGTTCTTTTGGCTCGTTTTAAACCTATTTTTGCCCGTATTTTTTTCAGGTGACGTTTTTTATCCCTAAACTTCAAAACCTTCAAATCACGATACTTCCAGTGTCGGGGGTAGATGGTCGGATTAGTCCGGAAACTATACTAGGGCAAGAGTAGCATTGGGTGTAGATGACATAAAAATTTGTTTAAGGTCCACCTAATATAACTAGTAAGGGGTGGGGGAGTGATCAGTTTAGTGGCATTTTCACAAAACTACTAAATGAGTTTATCTCTGGTAAAACTAACCTTCATTTCAAACCGAAATTCACTTTCTTTTCAAAACATGTAGGTCACTTCAAAATTTTAGTTTGCTCTCTATCAGATTTCTAAATTTAAGTTTTATTCGGATTACACATTTGGAATTTGGACTGATGCGCAAATAAAACTTTGCTAAGTAACCGGAATGTTTTGACGGCTCAATGCACTTTGGTCAGTAATTTGTTTCTTTGAGATATATCACTCAATTCCCCTCACTGTCGCTTTTGAAACAATCACCCTTTTTAATCATTCGTCAATTAGATATAGGAATCATGAAACCCGGTTGCTGTATAATCTTTAATAATTAAACCAAGATAAATTACTATTTAAGGTTTCTCGAGACTCCCTGGAGACAGCTGATAAGCAAAACTCTGAAAATATAATGGAATTGCGTGAAGTTTATGAATATAAATACAAGAACAAACAATACTAAAAGCAAGTCTAATTATGATCAGCTATATCAGAAAATAGATCTCAGGCAACCATGTTAAGTTGAATTGTGATTACGTTTCAGACAACTAATTGGCGTGAAGGAAATGATGCCATTTACATTTAGGTATAATTTAACTTCAATTTTCATTAGAAAAAACCCGAAAAGACTTTAAAGACGTTGCTGATAAGGTTAACTACTTCCGCTTTCAATTGCAAAAAAATACAATCACTTTTGTCATAAAAAAAACTATAGCGTGAAAAATTGATCGTTTTTTCCTCCAACAACATATAATGATTCATTACAAACTTCACAGATGCGCAAGTTATAAATGGTGGAATATCTACTTTGTTTTTTGAGTGTTGAAATGAGACATTTGTAGGTTTTACTCCAGTATGCTAAGATCAAATTCAAGTAAGTGACAATTTGCAAATCGATAAGATAGTGAAAGCTCCTCTGGCTAGTTTTATGTCATTGGCACTTGACCGAATTCTGTCCAGAGGACAACTAATTCTATGCGGGTTTCAAGATTTGGTGCATTGATCCTCTCGTGAATCAGTTCGTGAGGTCGATCCACTTTATCTGGAGGTTGCAATAAATGTATGTACAGAAAAGTGTTTTCGTTAGAAAGCGTGTTCCAAGTGAACTTTTCATTTCTCCCATCTCTGCTTCTTGATTCGGTTCCGCCCACTAGAAAGGAAAGAAACAAGAAAGAAAAGAAAACATTTTTACTTCGATAAGGTAAAATAAAACAAGGAGGCTCGGTAGTGTGCGTTCTTACATAATATTCCGATGTGAGATTTAAAAACTTTCAAAAATATACATATCGTTCAGCAGACGACTAATGAAATAAAATAACGCCACGTTAGCGGGCCGATGTACATTATCTTGCTAATAGGACTACTAGAAAAAATTAAAATAAAAATCAGATAACAAACATCAATTACGACCAAAACTCGATGTCTACTTTAAAAAAAAACAATCACTCGCATCACATAAAACGTAAACAAAACAATTAACCTAAACTTCATAATAAAATATAGGGAACCTGTCCTCGATGCGACTGGGTAACAAGTCGACAAAAAAGAGTAAAAAAGGGGCAAATTTCAAAAATACGTTACTATTTTTGAAAACAGTTAACTTCAAAGTTATTAGAATAATTAGATTTCAGCTGAATTTGCTAAAATATTAATTCATTTTACCATAGGAAGCGATTGAGACCGGATATTAACCAGTTAACGTTATACGACTACAAAAGAAGGAGAAATACCAGCAAAATTTAAAAAATCAATTAAAATTTGAGTGAAAATGGCTGTGAAGCCGTTAAAACCATAATTTTGCCACTAAGAACAATGGAAATGTTTGCGATTTATTTCAAAGACAATGGGACCTACCATTAATGTTATAACTAAGAAAAACAAAAATCTTATTAACCGTCCAAAAACATAAAAATCACAAACAATTTAGGAAGTTTCGTTGTAACAAAGCTGAGAAACAAAAACTATGATAAAGGTTAAATTATAAACCACTGGACAGGGGTTGTGAACTGTTTTTACAGAGACTTAAACACGAGTTGACCAAAAAATAATTTAAAACGACAGCAAAGCTCAAAAATCCATATACAATTTCGAAAAAAAAAAAATTTGGAAAGTCATAACAGACAAAAGATTTCAAAAAATTAAATTTTCCAACAACTTAGGAAGCCATTTGTGCTTGTTATTAATAAGCCCAAGAACGAAGACTACAAAAATATTAACAAGTACAGGCAGAAGCCATAACTGGAAAGAATTTTACGACACCAGTGTTCAAGGCAAAATGATTATAAAAAAATCAGCAAGAACTGCAAATCATCGCTTGCTTCTCATCTGAACATCAACGGGTCTTCTTTTTAAAAAAACCTACGCAAGGTTGAAAACCGAAAAACTAAAAAACTGGACAGTGTCAAAAACTCAATCCTTCTTTTCTTTTGGGATTAAATGGTCAAAGCCATTAGTCGAAACTTATAGCCAAAAGAAAAAATAAGGTTTCGATTTAGCAAAAGTGGTTTAAACATCTTTGTACTGGGGTTGAGTTACATGATGACGAAAACGAGATCAAAAAGTAGGCAATCAAAAAAATCTTTTTTCCTTAGAAAAACAGTTCATTTGAAAATCGCAGAAAATTAGCAGTACTCTGAGTTATTTAGTTATTTTCAACTATACGTGATGAGCAAGCAATTGAGATCCGTCATTATCAGATATGTGTAGAAAAACATCATAAGAAGGAAAAAGAAGGAAAATTCCAACACATTTTTCAGACAGCTGTGTCTAAGTCTCGAAATAATAAAACTACTCAGGTTTTTCAACAGCTGTATATTTTTTCCACACTACATTCCTTCCATTCGACTGGTCAGCATTGTCATAATTTGACAAGGAAACAAAATGAACCTATAAAATTTCCAAGAATGCCAAAAATCAAATTTTGTTTTTGAAAAATTATAGTATCGAATCAACGAAACCATTAGTAAAATATAAAGCGGTTAAAGACATTAATTTACATTTCACGCGAAATGGGTTTGGCCTATCTTCACTGAGATTACGCTAGCAGTTCAAAGAAATAGGTATAAATTGTGGTAAAGTTGACAAAACGCCGACATTTTAATTAAACAAACATATTTTTGCTCATCAAGAAACCAATGGGTTCTTTGATCGGGGGGACTAAGTTATTGGGCCACAGAAAAAATAGCAAATGAAAGCAGAACTTAAAAAGTTCAAAAAACAATTAGGAAAAATGTACTCAAAGCCATACAAACCATGAGCTTAAGTCTGAAACAATATGTTTTTATTGGTTTTCATCATCTTTCAATAGTATCTGTCAATAACTGAGCCCTTATTTGAAATTCTTGTATTCTTGTCAGTATTTAACAAAAAAACTAAACGCGGAAAAAACTATGGCTCGAAAAAAATAAATTAATCTGAATTGTAAGGATCCTTGGTGAGATCAAGATAAGATCAGCCCTGATATTGCTAGGCGTAAAAAAACGTTTAATTTTTCAAATGACTGCAAAAAGGGGCGGTTTTTAAACAAAATGTTTTAATATATCAAAAAGAAATAATTCATTTTGTATAAATATGATGTTTACAATTGGAAAAAACTAGTAAATTTATAGTTCCAGAAGAGTCTTAGAGCCAGCGGTAATATAACTAGCTCCTCTTTAGCTTACCAAGGATATGAACAAAAATTTTAGCTGTTTACCTCTAGCAGTTGAAGGAAAGGCGGTTAAAGAAGCATATTTGGTCCCTTTTTTTTGACAAAACAACTCAAATCGAACCATTCAGCAACCCTCTTCTTTCTTTAAAGTAACCAATACCAATACTGTTGACAAATTTGACATACTTTAAGAAAATTGTCCAAAATTGTCAAAGTTACGAAACATTTGAACGAAAGCATTGTATTTCTGCCCAATGTTGACAAAACTTAAAATCTCGATAACAAACTCCAAATAAAAAATGCAAAAATCCATCTGGTTTCAAAATTCTACTCTTGACAGGCTTTCTGATAATACAACTCACAAATCTATACAATGATTCTGTCCATCGGTCAAAATTGACGGAACAAAAAAATCGTTTGAGTATACAGTTCCTCCCCCACTAAAATGATTCGGAATAAAAACATCAACACATGACAAAAATAATTATCAATTTACCATGATCAAAAAGGACAGATTGCGGAGGTTCTCAAGGAATGTGTAATTTTGTGAAATATAAACATTAAGCTCAGCATATGAAAACATCAAATCAATTTGAATAGCAGATTAGCATTTTTAGTTTTTCCTTTTTCAGTTTTAAAGTACACACGTGTCGGTAGTCTTTAGTTAAGTTTGAGTACACACAAATACCAAAACCCAGTTAGAACAAACCGAAATTAAAATGAAGAAAATTTTCATTGACGTTATTTATAAGGTCGTCTTTATTTACTAAACAAACTTAATTAAAATTGTGTTAAAACACCAAATTTGTCGCGATTTTAAAACGGTTTCAGGAACATTTTTTTTCCTCAGAGAAGTCACGAAAAAGCGTGGAGGCTCTTACAAAAATAGATCTTTTTCAATTTGCTATTTTAACTTGGGTTCATTAAGCAGTGCATATCAGGAGCTCTTTGTAATGAGGCGCTCAACTAAAGACAACATTTCTTTGAGATAAGGCTTCGTACAATGCATAAATGATTTCAGAAAAAAACTTCAGAAGCTCATAATCAAGGAGCGGATATATTTTAGAATATGTTTAATAAAACTTGTCCCTTGAAGTGTCATTTTATCGTGAAAAATATGTTTTTCAAGAAAACTGGTTTAAACTTTCCGAAATTTTCAACATCCAAAATTGAAAAGTGCATATTGCACAATAGAAATAACACTTTTTTTTATAAAAGTTAATTAGTTTTGACTTCTTAGCAGGAGGTCAAAATTTTAAAGCTATGCCAAACAGTTTTGAGAGTCTCTATATAACATAATCAGCGTGAACAAAAAAGTAAAATTCATGATTAGCAAAAGGGCCAAGTTATTTTTGTGGGTAGGTATTGCGGTATTATTAACACAGAAAACATATCCAGTGCTTTTGTGCTTTTTTGAAAATTCGTTAAAACAGGTTTTTCATCATATAGAACAAATTTTTTTTGGCGCAAGTCATCAAAAAATGATTTACTTTATTTTGTGCCTATTCACAGCCAACATCAGTGAAGTTGAGGTTCGGATCGTTGTTATAAAAAGAACTTTTCCCAATGTACAATTTAAGGGCAGATCATTGTGTATATAAGGCAGAGTGGAAACTTGTTGTACGCCGTAACTTTTTTAAGACAATGCGATGCCACACCGTAAACTTCTTCGCGTTGATGTCAATTTGACAAATAGGAGTGAAACCAGTTCAAGCAATGTTCTCGCATACTGCGTGATTCCAACTTATTCAATAAAATTTTTTGATCATTTGTATCAGAAGCTTTCCTTAAATCAAGAGACAAACAGTTCTTAGTTTCTCAATTAAAGAGAAGTCGGTTTTTGCAACAATTCTGCTAGAAAATCGATTGTACTGTGCTTACTTCTAAAACCAAACTGACAGCTTGTAAGTAAATTGAAACGTTCAAAGAAGTCATAAACTTTTCTTCACAATAGGGGATCAAAAACTTTACTCCAGGCTACGAGTGGAGAAATCAGATCATAATTATTTACTTCAAATTTGGAGCTTTTTTGTATAGTGGTAAAACTCTGGCTGGTTTCAGCATTTCGGGAAACTTGTCTGTGGCGAATGATAGATTAGTTACGAAAGTAAGATAAAGATATTTGACTGCTACTGAGAGTTTATCAATAGTATTATTTGCTCCATCAATACCGCAGGAAGTTTTTTTCCAAATTCTTTGTTTTATTCCCTTAACTTCAATTTCACAAAATTCATAAGTAACGGTACTTATTAAAGCTTTCAGTTGTAAGAAGGTAGGTGTCTATTAACGAAAGCCAAAATTTCTCTGCAACATTTTTGGGACAAAAAACTGCCTTTTTAAGTAATTTCAAACTTATGTATATTAAATGCAACGGATAAAAAGTTTACTAAAAGGTATTACTTCTCTCGAACTTTCTATTCTCTTCAATTTCAGATTCTTCGGCAAGTTATTCAAGCACATTAAATTGCACATTTTATTTTTTTTCAAAGTCTTTAATGGGGGGAAGTTCTTCTGTTACGCATATGGAATCTCGACTGAAAAGCATAAACGCATTATTTACAACCGAGCTATTAAGAACATCGTTTTACCACACATTCAAGCGCACAAGATACATGAGGTCCTGATTGTCAGCAGGGTTTTGAAAGAATTTCAAGTATCGGAAAAACTGTCAGAACATTCTGAGAAAGTCCACTGAGTGACCATCTACATACAATGGGATAGTGATCAGCAAATACATTATAGATCAAAATGCTAGACATAAAGTTTGGCATATTCTGGTAAATGAAGTGATCAGGACAAATGGCGGAGTGATTCGTCTCTCATGCTGGCTAATCATAATGTTCAAATAACAAAAAACTATTATCAACAATAGCATCAAAATAGTTTCTAATTAATTGGCTGTCATTTTTAACATCTATATTAAAATCTCCACACGAAATCGTTTGGGAGGTCGCAGAAGTGTTTTCTTGAGGAAACTTATCCAGAACGATCACAAAATTTTGTTAAGCTCCCGGCTTATTATAAACAACTAATAATTTAGAACAACGAGAGCCAAATATAATTTGAGCACAAATCGCTTCATCCAATGGAATTAACATAAGTACTAATGTTAATTGCTTATTCATGGAACTGAATCATCACGCTAACGCCGTTTCTAATGCAACTGGAAACTGATATCATTGTAGTCAGGCAATGCAAAACAATATGGATCATCATTGCTATCTGATTATGTTTCAGTAAGCATACAACGCTGGTTAATACCTCAAGCTCAGGCCTAGACCTCAACTTATGAAAAGACTTTAAAATTCTAGTAGGGGGCATGAACGAATGCTTCCAAACTTGGAAGTTTCTTCTGTATAGATCTTATTTTTAAATGCAGGTTGCTGAATTCGTTCGTGTTTAGTTTATCAAGTTTAATTTGCGATGAGAAGCATAGAACTTTCGATTTGTCTCATCGCCGTAATTTGGGTCGCTGATTCGTTAGCACTATTGGGGAAAACACCAGTAAAACAACATGCAACCTCATCAAGACTTTAACCTAAATTGGTACCTCCAGTGTATAGATCAGTTACTTTACGCACGTTATTATTATATGAGCACCTCTTCACTAATCATTACTGAACTGATTCTGGTGTCTTGTTTCATCGTGCCCGTGAAGGTAAATCTTGGAGAGCTGACATCTTCGATGATACTTTCTTTAGTTTCTGTATTTTTACTAACTTCTCCCTTTTTCTCATTGAATCAGTTTTTGCAATGCGTCTACTAAACTTTAGAATGATTGCTCGTCGCTTTCCGCGTGGGCTATTAAGATGTCTTTGTCAATTAACCTTACCACTGTTCCAACATGGGATCCATTTCCTTCGTTGACATTGCAGACTTTTACGTTCTCCTGTTCTAATATTTCAGCCTGTGCCATTGATTTTAGGGCGGCTTCTTTTCCAGAAACTCTAAATTTCATTTAACTCCTTGTTTGTATCCAGTCAGAATTTTTCCACAATATAGATAATTGGCGCTGATATTACTCCAGGGATAGCCTTTTTAATCGATTCTTGGACAATACAATGAATGTTTGACTCTGCTGACTTTGCCCTGACGTGACTCACCTCTGCGCAGCATCTTTTTGGTCCTTCCTAAATGGGTAGCCAGGTGCGGCCTAAGGATGCTAGCATAAGAAGGGGAGGGGAGAAGAGTTGAAAACCTTTAGTGCCAAAGTTGTTAAAAAACTTAAACGTGAATTGAAACCGGTAAATAGCTTCAATTACACTTTATTAGGGTGCCATTGACACAACCCATTTATGAGACCAGGAAACGTGACAAAATTTATTTAAAAACAGGCAAATAAATCAGTGATATTTGAAGAAAACCATTTAGATCAAAAAACCGCTAGCTGCCCTCTGAATTCTTAAATAAAGATAACCGGCTGAACGTCGGAGGAAGAATTGCCCTCGCACGACTAAGGGGAGCTCTAATCAATTGCAGCCTGCTTCAGTCGAGGGGGGGGGGGGCTAAATGGAACTAAGACGTTCAATAGTGGGCTTCAAATAACCACATTAGAGGTTAAAATATATCACTGTTAAGATTTAAAGTGAAAAGCACCTGTATCGGCGCACTTTTCATTTGACTTTTATTATGAAACTGCCGCTAGTTTTCAATTGCTTGAAATTGTGCTTGCGGATTTTAGATCACGCGAAAAGTAAAAGTCAAGGGCGTAAAAGTCACTCGAAAAGTTAGAAAGGTCAAGCAAAAAGTTATGCACAAAAAATACACGTTTGCAATAATTGCTGTTAGTAGACAGCAATTAAAAAAGCAGCATTAAAAAACATTTGCAAGCTTTTTAAAACATTGCCGCCCAAACAATGTAGAAAAAACGCTCTCTCAAGCAAAAAATTTTCCAAATGCGCTTTTCTCACTCCATTTTTGAAGCATTTCCAACAAAGTTTACGTCTTAAAACTAATTGCTTTTCGCTCCTTTTACTACTCCAGCGCAGCTAAAATCAAAACTCAAAGTTGACTTCAGTTAACAAAGTCAAAACATCCGACAACGTTTGGAGGGCGATCAAACGATGGAGGGTACGGTTGAGAGGACTGACTCGACAAGAGAGGGGGTGCACATCGGCAGGTGGACGTGGTTGTTGAGGGTGGACGGGGAGTATTGAGGAGGTCAAACTTTTAAGATTAAGAACCACCCTTCACACCATGAAATTGTCTCCTCAAAACAGTTTCAGTGAATCTAATAATTAGAGACTAGTAAGACGTAAGGCTCTGAGAGAGCTTCTCATTAACTTAATGTCTTCCGTGATTTAGCTGTTTATCCAGCTTGTGAGTTCGAAAAGTTAAAGAATTTGAATGAGAATGTAAGTAGAAAGATTACTTTCGTTTACAGAATCAACCATTCGTCTAATACAAACGCATTTAAAGCTCAGCCGATATTTTTTACCATAGCAAGTGCCAAAATTAAATTTGACATTACATGGCCTATGTCTGCAAGGGCAAAATTTCAGAAATTTGGGCAAATTTTCATTAAATTTTGCGTCGTGGAAACAAAACTATTTTGAGCATGTAATTAGCCTAAAACTTCACTGCCCAAATTTTTTTGTAATTACTTGAGACCAAATTCTATTGATAATAACAAAAATTGACAATTCTCTTCTTGATCCACCATTAGTTTCGAGAGAGATTTCTGAACTTTCTTTTTGGAAAATGGGCTTTTTCTTTTTGTATAAATAACTGTACCTTAGTTATTAGATGCTACAACCGTGAAAAACGTGACGCGCTACTTATAGCGTAGAATTTAGTAACGAAGTGCAGTCACTATTTTTCACGCTAGCTCAAAACATTCATGGCGGAAACCTGTTGCTTGTGTAACAAGTTTGCAACTCTCTTGCAACCCAAGTCTAATAGTAACAAAATCAAGTTACTCGAGAAATCCGAAATTGGCCACGTAATCGCTTAAACAAAGACTCCACTGAAGTTAAGCGGCACTTGACTTTGCTTCGAAAAACGTATTTCAAAAGTTTTGTTTGATCAATCAAGGCATGAAACATTGCACAAATTGAAAAGACAAATTTACAAATCAATCACGGCCAGACTTTCAATCTATTTCAAGTTTCAGCTGGGACAAGTTTTGATTTATGACAGTCAAATTCGTTGTAACCCAGTAAAAGCTAAATCCACAACACAACCACTAACTCAGTTCAATACATTTCAGACCGTTCACAATTAGTCTCAAAATTATCTGCTGGCAGCTACGCCGTCACTTGAAGCTGCCGAGTTAATCAGTGTTTTCAATAGTTTTGCTATAGTTTTCAATAGTAGAGTTGTGCAAAAAAAACATTTTGATTACTTGAGGCAAAGACTACGCATCCTCGACAACATCGAACTCTTCATACAACTTCTGAATGATATGGGCAAAAAAGGGTGCTGAATGAGTGAGTTCATTGTTTAGCAAATGAGAATAAGCATCGTAAAGTAAGTTCTCAACAGGCATAATGTGCCATTTGCCTTCAATCTTCTCCAACTCAATGAAGTAGTCATCTGAATCTGTAATTGTTGAGTCGTTGGGAGGTGGGCGGAATATCGGAACCAGAATTACAGTTTCAGTGTCCGTTTCTTTGAACTCCAAATCGTATCTGAACAAACACTTGGGTTATTAAACTTTTCGGCAAAATCAACATGCAGTACACGCGTGCCTCTATGCAACTACTTTATTATTTCCAAAAAGCCTGAAGTCTCCTATAAGAAAAAAGTTCTTTAAACCAATTGAGCATTGCCATAGAACGCGTTTATGCAGCGGACATGAGATCATTACTGATCTAATTTTTAGTCCGCAAATTTTCTCTACAACAAAAATATTCGCAGCTCACTGTCTCTATACTTTCATAATTAATAAATAGCGAGCCATCTTAGAAAAAATCTCAATAATGTCAAACATAGCCGGCAGATTGCCGAAAAATAGCTACCGTTGACGCGCTAGACGCACATCGGGATTGAAACAGAAGAAAGATTGAAATCGTTTAAGTTATTCCTAAGTTACAGAAATTGGTCTAATTCAGTGTGCAGATTCATCTAGGTTCTAAAACTACTTACTTCAGCCTCTAAACTGAAGGGTATTAAAATTAATACTAATATCAGCTAGCAATCGCTCCAATGAACCTAATGCACTATGAGTTGATGACCTAATGCACTATGAGTTAATGACCGGGCTGTATCGGTTTATCCCGTTTCTTTTGATTTTGTTCCTTTGACATTGACCGCATTCACTTCATTGCGTAATTCAATGCGTGAAAGAATTTAAAATCAATTCAGTTGAAACAGTGAGTGAGGTAAGTCAGAAGTCAAACATGAAAATCGTGACTTATGTAAAACTATAAACCTGATCAAAAAGTAATGCGAAATAAAAAACAAACATAGCAGGACAAGTCCTGACGTACAAAAACTTTCATTGGATAAACAAAAACTAGACCTGGAACGGACTATGAGTGAATTGGGAGAACCATTTCCAACATAATCGGATCATAATTTTTTTAAAAAAAAAACTGAAAATCAATGTCAAAATGCTGCATGGGAACAAACAACCAGCGAGAAAGAGAAATTTGGTTCAAACAGAAAAAAAATTCAACAAAAATCTGATCTAAAAATCGAAAAAAAACAGTAAAAATCAAAGTGAAATCGCATATGAATAAAAAACCAATAACCAGAAGGCTAATTTTTGTTCACGCCGAAAAATCACTTGCTTTTGCGCTCCACTTCCTGTTTCGGCGTGACCAAAATCACTACTCCACATTGACTTCAAAAATCAAAAGGTGTGAACAGATCTTCAAAAAAAAATAGCCGGAAAAATTCAGGAAACGACTCCAAGTGGAAATCCGCTTAAAAGCCATCCAACTACTCATCAGTCAAAACGTGCTTCTACAAACTTATGATTATCTTGAAACAAAACCATAAAACAAAAAAGTAAAAACAAGAAAATCAAATCTGTTAAAATATCATTAAAAAATCTGACCAAATTTTGTCATGAACTGAGAGCCCAAAATAACTATCTCTGCAAAAAGTACTTCATCAACTAGTACCTACAAAAACCAGTGACGACAAAATTTTCAAAAAAAAAACTTGAAATCAAATCATGAAGAAAAAAGCTCTTACAAACAACTTGTACTAAAACTGAAATAAATTTTTCAACATTACAAAAGCATATAAACTCTAAGACAAATTCCTTCCAGCCAATAGATGCTCGCAAAACAATAGGCAAGTAAAAATAAGCTAAAAAACATAACAAAAAAAACTGCAAAAAATTAGGAAATAGTTTCAATTTTTGCCATTTTTTGTCATATTTCTCATCAAAAAAGTGCTTCATATCCACAAAACAGTAACAACTTGCCATCTAAATACAACTCAAGTAACAGGAATTTTTCCAATACCGAAATGAAGCAGTAAAACAAAACAATCGTCAAAAAATCGCAAAAATAAGCCCAAAAATCAGCAAGATACATGAATAACCTCCAAATTAGCATACAATTCAAATGAATTTCCAGAAACCTTCAAATCACTACCAAAACTATCCTAAAATTAAAACAAAACCATAACTAAACGTCTTCAAAAAAAATGGAAAAATTGCCTTAAAATGCCGCGCGTGAACAATAAATTTTGCTCGCTTACAGAATTTCTTCACACCTCAATTTCTCGCTCTCTAGAAAACAGCGATATGAACAAAAAACCACTCTCTTTTCGCTCGGCTCTTCACTTTTGCTCAGCAACAAAATCACTCCAAATTTGTTCACGTGTTTCATTTCCCGCTTCAAAATTCACTCCAATAAAATTGATTAAAAAAAAAGGACTTCTCCAACACTCCTCTTCGAGTCGTAAAAAGACAGCGACTCAATACAATTCAAATACTTTAAGTTGTAAAAAAAGGAGAGTGCCTAAATCATAGCCGTTTGAGAGGCTGACGGCGGCTTTTAAACAACATAGCCGAATAACATCGGGCACATTGCTCTCAAACGACCGGCAAGCAGTTGGCTTCGTCAGTAGCTAGCCCGGTTAGTGAGGATAGCTTTATCCTAAATAACATGGCGTGAGGTAAGAGTAGTAGATGACGACGTCACGCCACATAAAAGCAGCTGAATTGCGGCATGAAGAAAAGAGTTAAGGAAAAAAAGAGAGATAGACAAAAACATAACCGACTAAACGTCAGAAGAAATGCTCCCGAACGACTAGTGGGAGCTCTAATCAATTGCAAATTGCTTCAGTCGGGGGATGTGGAGCCTACATGGGACTAAGAAGTTCAATAGTGGGTTTCAAATAACTACTTTATAGGTTAAGATATACCACTATAAAGATTTAAAGTGAAAAATGGCACCAGTTTCGGCGCACTTTTCATTTAACTTTAAGTATTAAATTGGCGCCAATTGAGTTCAGCTGCTTGAAAATGTGATTGAAAGAGAATTTTAGACGCAAAAAGTCAAGGGCCTAAAAGTCACTCGAAAAGTCAAAACCGTCAAGCGAAAATTTTGCATAAAAACACACGTTTACAATAATTGCTATGAACTTCGTTCAAGAGCAATTAAAAAATTTTTTAACAATAGCAAATTTTAAAAAATCTTGCTAAAATTCGTGATATTAATATCTTCAGAACCATTTCATTGCCTCAAGACACTATCCAGCGTCCCTATTTCAAGCCTTCTATAGTTTTATTGGCTCAAAGATCCATAAACTTGGAAAATGATACAAATTTTATAAAAAATTTGCTAAAACTCGAGTCATCAAAATATTGAAACATTCCAATAAAAGTAAAATCTATGCAGCAGCTTATTATCAAACCTTGGAGGAGGTCCCTGGGACCCTGGTGTCGGAAAAAAATATATAAAAATCATCAAACTTGAAAAAATTGAAAATATCAAAAAATCGTAATATTAAACTCTTGAAAACATTCGATTACAACTAGACACTATTCAGAAACCTATTACCCAACCGTAGAGGAAGTGCCTTGGCTATTCAGGCTGGAAAACCAAAAAAAATGGCAAAAAACTTCAAAGAAGTTTTATCAAAAAATTGATAAAATTTGTGATATTAAGTTAAAAACTATTAAATAGCCAATAAAAATAAATAGGATAAATTCCATGGCCAATAAATAGCTGAATAATGACACTGTCAAAAAATTGCAAGAATTACCAATTTTTTCTGAAAAACGAAAAAATTCGTGATGTCATAATCTTAAAAACATTCCATTACAACAAAAAATTATACAGTAACCTATCATCAAACCCTAGAAAAAGTTCCTTGGCTCTTGAGGCTGGAGAAACCTATAAATGACAAAAATTTTCAAAACTTGAAAAATTGCACGTTCTATCAAAAATTTGCAAAGATTTGAGATAATAAAAAGTTGAAAACTTTTCAATGTCCAAAAAAGTGGTCAGTATCTTAATATCAAATCCTTCAAGTTTTCTGGCCCCTAATAAATGTCATTAATGACATGAATTGCACGTTTTATCCAAAAAACGCTAAAATTCGTGAGGTTAAACTGTTGAAAACCATTCCATTACCACTAGAAACTATGCAGTAATCTATTATCAAACACTAGAGGAGGTTCCTGGACACCTAGGACTGAAAAACATGAAAAACGACAAAAATTTTAAAGAGCTTGAAAAAATGCGTAAAAATTAGTATAAATTTGCGCGTTTTTGTTTGAATTACCAAAACACATAGCTCTTAAAAAGGTCATAAAAAGTACTTATGTCCTACAAAAGACCTTTATCTATTTTTACAAGCCTCAATTTTAGACTGGTTCACCGAAAAATTCAAAAAATGACGAAAAAACTGCTAAAAATGACCTTTCAACCTTAAACTACGGTCCTTCCGGTAGCTTCGTCACACTAAGCAATCGAAGGAATACTAAACGCGGCTAAGGGCCTCCAATGAAACTTAATGCCCGCTGGACGCTACCTGTTTATCACGTTTTTAAGGACGAAGAGTCAAATGGGTCAGACGAACAATCGGTCAAGCGAAAAATCGCAAAAAAAGACCGACAGGACTAATATAATTGCTACAAACTTCGTTTGAGAGCAATTAATAATTATTTAATTTAATGTGTCAATATGAAAGGAATCATTTGCAAAACCCGCACCAAAAAAGAATGAATCGAATTAAATGTGAAAAGTAACACCTGCTTACCCGAGACATCGCAGAATTGCCAAAACAGACTTGCATCTATGCTTCAGTGCCTTCAGAAGAGCGTCACGATGAGCGATTCTAAACAAAAATAAGCAATTGACACCAATTTCACAGATTGGATATAGGTTATGCTTTTTAATTAAACAAATTCTATGCTGTTGAAATGAGCGTTTAGATTGAAGGTAACGAATTCATTTAGAAACTAGCCGCGTAATGGTTAGAAGTTATAAATTCGAGTGACTTCGATATTTTAAGGTCAATTTTCGAGGAAACATAGCCGACAATTCGCCAAAAAAACCACCGCTGAACACACTGACCGACGTTGGTATTGAAACAGTTAGTGTAATGAAAACTTTTGGCATTTCAATTCTGCATTTTTCAGATCAGCGTGCTGATTATCAAAGTTTACAATTAGCAGAGCACAAAAGAGAGATCAGAAAGCTTGCAATTTTTTTTAAAAAATCCTGATTAACATACAAGAGGCAAGTAGAAGAAGCAAACATAGCCGGCAGATTGCCGGAATAGCTGCGAAAGAATAGACCTGCGTGCCGCATAATCGAGATAGAAACAGAGACAGATCTAAATAAAAAAAATTGATGCCACTCAAAAAGCTAGGTAAAAATTATTTAGCGATAAATTAATAAAGCTTGTTAAAATTCATCCCGCAGGAGACTCTTATTTATGACCTTTACTGCACATATGAGTTTATTTGACCTTAAACAAATTCAAATTAAACTTAAGTTTTAAAGTGCAAAAGTTATTTTTATTGAGTGAGGTAAGTCACTTGTGATCTAATCACGCAAAAAACTTTTGCTAAAGAGAGTGAGAAATGAGGTCAAGCGCGTAAATTCCGTTAGTGAGAGGAAGAATTCACTCAGAAAATTGGACTTTTTCAGCTTTGCTGTGTGAACAAATGTAAACGAAAAAGAGCGTCAGACGACGCAAAAAAACAAGAGCACCGAAATATAGCTCCGTTCAGCTTACAGCTTCGCAGCTATAAAAACATCAATTATAATGGAGAAAAATTAAAAACAACAGCCATAAATACTTGAGACTCATTGCAATTTCTTGATGTTCAAATCCTCAGAACCAACATTGCAAATATAACCGACTAACGACGGGCAAATTGCTCTCAAACGACGGGCGAGCTGTTGGCTTCGTCAGTAGCTAGCCACGCTTAGTGACGCTAGCTTTGGCTTAATTGAAGGATGCGTGAGGTGAGCGCAGCGGGGGGGGGGGGGGGGGTAACGGTTGGAGGTGGTTTTTTTGGCTGCACGGGTCCCTTACGGCCTGAACAACGTGGAGGTGCGGGCATTGGGGGAGGAGTGAAGTGAGAGGGAGGTGAAGCAATGTGGTGTGTGTGGGGGGGGGGGAGAGCTCTAAGAACCGCCCTTCACACCATAATTATAAGTCTCCAAAACAGTTTCTGTGAATCGCATACTTGGATACTGGTGAGCTGAAAGGCTCTACGAGCACTTAATGCCTGTTGAACGCTACCTGTATATCCCGTTTTTGAGGACGAAAAGTCAAATGGGTCAGACGAAACATTGGTCAGGCGAAAAATCGCATAAAAAGACCGACAGGACTAATATTATTGAAAGCAACCAACTAAAACATAGCCGGCAGATTGCCGAAATAGCTGCGAAAGAATAGACCGGCGTGCCATATAATAGAGATAGAAACAGATACAGATCTAAATTGAAAAAAAAATCGACGCCGCTAAAAAAACTAGGTAAAAAACATTCAGCGATAAATTAATAAAGCTTGTCAACATTCATTCCGCAGAATACTCCCATTAGGGATCTTTACTGCAGAAATGAGTTCCTTTGACCTTAAACAAATTCATATTAAACTTAAGTTTTAAAGTGCATTAGTCTTTTTATTTAGTGAGGTAAGTCACGTATGATCAAAATCTAATCACGCAAATAACCTAAAAACTTTTGCTAAAGCGATTGAGAAATGACGTCACGCGCGCAAATGCCGTTAGTGAGAGGAAGAAGTCACTCAGAAAATTTGTCTTTTTCAGCTTTGCTGTGTGAACAAATGTAAAACGAAAAAAGAGCGTCAGACGACGAAACAAATAAAAAAACCAAGAGCACCGCAATATAGCTCCGCTCAGCTTACAGCTATAAAAAGTACGCAAGAGCGCAGCTTCAAGCTCAGATCTTAATTAAGTCATGGCAAAAAGTAAAAAAATTAACTTGAACACATTTCAGACAAACAGATCCAAAAACGACAATGTTGAAAAAGTTAAAAAGAAGTTGGTAAAGTTTTTCATTCAGCTAATATCCTCAAACAGTTCATTGAACAGGAACTAAGAGTTCTTACAAAAACAATATTCAAATAATTCATAACTATAAAGAAGCTTGGATCTAGTCTACAATTGGTCCCACGTAAGACGAAAAAAATACATTTCATTATTCGTAGGCCAAAGATGCTATGTAAAACTGCAAAGCTGATTTGGACAGAACAACAGCGCAGCAATTTAAGTTTTGGTTTTAGGAGTTTCGACGTTCAATTTAGAATCTAGATAATTCATGAAAATGTCGAGTCCTCGCCCAATAATACAGACTAACTGACCTACTGATTTTTGCAAGTTGAAAAAACTCCGATTCACCAAATGTTCAAGTCAGGACTTCTTATCGAAGTTATCCAACTTTTAATGCTAAAAGTTGGATTAAAAGTTGGATTTTCTCTTTTTTACTCTTCTTAGTTTACGCTTGGAGGAAGGCAAATCAATTGAAAGCCATTAAAGCTACGCGATGTTCTGTTACAGTACCGATAAGATTTGTACATAAGCAAGTGGGGTTTACAAGGGGGTCGGCGTAGGTTATAGCTAGCTTAAGCTAAGGTTGTGGGTTCCAAATCTACCACATTGACTTTCAAACCACGACGTTTTCCTCAGTAGCTTCGGCGATCAGTACACTTGTAACTAGAATGTCTCAATAGAGGTCCGCAGAGATTAAATACCATAAACCTTTACCAGTTCATCATTTTTATCACAAAAGGCAAATCGCTCGCTCAAGAATATTCTGCAACAATGATCAAAACAGTCAAGCGGCAATTTGAAACAAAGAAGGCACACACGACTACATTAATTGCTTAAACTTTGTTCGAGAACAATTAAAGAGCAGTATATTCGAAGCTTCGATAGAACAGCCATTAAAATCTTACATGCTTTCCAATTGTTTATACTCAGTCGAACTTTGAACACAGGAAGCCATGGTTCGTTCCCCAACAGGCACGCCAATTTGACTCTCGTTTAATCTATTAGTACTCTTTTCCTCAGCCTTCTTTTTCTCTGCTGCTAGCTTGAGCAGCCTCTCCTTCATTGAAGAATTCTCGCTTCGAAGGGTTTCTAACTCAGAGTAGATTGCACGTTTTGTTTCAGCCATCAAGTCATCACGCAAGGTCAGAACTGAAATGACACAAAATTGAAAAAAGAACATAAAACGACTAATGTCGGAAGAATTGCTCTGGAACGACAGGCGAGGCAATTTAATTCAGGGGCTGTAGCCTTGATAAATTTTTCTTTATGGGTGCAAAAATAGGTAACACGCCAGGATTCCAACCATGGACCTCCCGCTCCCTCACCAGAAGCATTGCCTACTCGGCTATCAGGCCTTTCTTGTTGCTATGCTGCAATCAATTTTATTTTTAGCAAAAAGCTTACTTCGGAGTTAGAGCAATAGAGATGACTCAAAAATGAAGAACGAAAGCGTGAAAAAGTCATTTGAGAAGTCAAAAAATGTTCTAGAAGAACAGCGGTCAACCAAAAAATTTGCATAAAAAAGACCAACACGTTTACAATTTATGCTAGGAAATTCGTTCGAGAGCAATTAAATTCTCAATTAGCAAATTGGTATAGTAAAACACAACACTGCAATGCATGCCCGTTTTTAAAAGCGAATAATTACATATGTGAATAGTTCATTGAATACGTGAACATACAAAAAAAGTGAACAAGATAAGGTAGTCGGCGCAAAAATCTTAAATTTTTTCATGAAAACTTACTGCACGCAATCTGGTTTTAAAAAATGTGATTTATTTCAAGCACTGATGTCTTTCAAGTATTATAACCTTATAGTTATCAAGCTTGAGTGATCTTTATTCAATTCACATTCTAAATTAAATTTATTGAGTGCAGAGGTCATTTTATCCAGTGAGGCAAGCCAGGTTTGATTTAAAATTTATCACAGCATTGACCAAAAACACCTATACATTAAGCATTAATAAATGACGTACGCACAAAAAGTTGCAGAAGTCACCTAGAAAAGTAGCACTTTTCGGCGCGTAAAAAAGACGGAAGACCCGATTTTATTTAAAATAGCAGGACAAGACCTCAATTAAATAACAAAGAATTAGGAACTCAACGCCTGAGTATAAGCCTAATTAGAAAGACAGACTTTGAAGTTCAACAGAGCATATAATAACACAAACAAACAGAACAATTAATCTTACTTCCCACGTTTTGTAAAAAAATGTTATCAAACAATAACAACAACAGCATATGAAGAAAACGTAAACGGCATATGAAGAAAACGGGACCTTAGACAGTAAACACCACCTCTGTGAAAAATACAACAGATAAAGTTGTTGAAATTTCACTAAAGTTTTTAAAAAGTTCCATTATAGTCATTTCAAGAAGCAACTGAAAATCACATCTTTGTACCGCAGAATTATCACCCATTAGAAAGCATATGTAAACTGTTTATCAAGTAGAACAAAAGGAGCTAGCTGCAAAAGGAACAAACGCAGCAATAAAAATACTCTGAACTGCAGATAAAAAAAAACAAACAGACTGATGTCGGAAGAATTGCTCTCGAACGACAGGCGGATAAAAAAAAATTTACCTCGACTAGGATTCGAACCATTAACCTCCCGCTCCATAACCTGATCAACTGGCCACTGCGCTACCAGGCCCTTACTTCAAATTTGCTAAAACGATTCTATATTAGCAACAAGCTTTACTTCGGAGTGAGAGCAATCGAGATCACTCATAAATGAAGAACTAAAGCGTGAAAAAGTCACTTGAGAAGTCAAAGAATGTTCTAGAAGAAAAGTGCAAAATGTCAAGCGAAAATTTGCATAAAAAGACCAACACGTTTACAATAATTGCTATGAACTTCGTTCAAGAGCAATTGAACAGCCGACTAACATTGGGCGAATTGCTCGCAAAATTCTGGCCAGCGGTTAGCTTCTTCATTAGAGGCAGTTTTCAGGGGCAGGCTTTAGCTTAATTAAAGTGACGTGGGGTGAGTACAGGAGGCTGGGGGTGTACATCGTGCTAGACAATTCCGGTGAAGCAATTAGTTTCGGTGAGTCGCTTTCAGACAAAAAAAGCCTTGTAAAACTCAGAGATTTTAATGCCAGCCGGCTTTTAGTTATTTATCTCGTATTTGACGAAAAGTCAAAAACGTGAGACAAAAATTGCTCAAGCAAAAGTGGCAAGACAAGATCGCGGGACTATGATTGCTAAAAACTGTTTGAGAGCAATTAAACGAACTTTAAGTCAACAAACCATAAGCAAAACATGGAAACATTA
This sequence comes from Convolutriloba macropyga, assembly GCF_964194025.1. Taxonomy (NCBI): domain Eukaryota; kingdom Metazoa; phylum Xenacoelomorpha; order Acoela; family Convolutidae; genus Convolutriloba; species Convolutriloba macropyga. The sequence goes on along the minus strand of NW_027453555.1, from coordinate 14,257 downwards.
ACTAAGTGCAACCTTATCTCAAGAGGAAGCCAAAGAGACCTGTCAAACTGAGACCGAGAGACTTAGCAAGCACAGACAAAACATTTAAAAAAAACTACCTTTTGAAAGCAACTGTTCTGAAAATAACAAAAATTTCACTGACTGAAGCTATGAAATAACATCAATTTTGTTTAATGAGAACGTCGACAAAACCTGTGTCAGAGAAAAATCGGACAAGCGAAAATTCGCATAAAAAAGACCACAGGACTAATATGATTGCTATAAACTTCGTTTGAGAGCAATTAAACATATAGAACAAAAATAATTCAATGATTTTGGAAAATAATTAGTGTCAAGAATCTTTAAAAAGGTTAGATACAAAGAATTGAAATAATTATACATTACAAGTGCCCTTGAGGCCAGTAAATAAATGAGATTAAGAAACAGGACAGCAAAAGGGGCAAAACAGAAAATCAGCGATACTTGATAAAAAACAGTGTCCCAGTCTTACAAACCGTTAGCTGCCCTTTGACGAACTCAAATTTGACTCACACATTTACGAGCTTTTGAAACCATTCTTGCAAAAAAATCAAGATAGAAAGAAAAACAAGTCAAATAGCTGCATGTGAAAAAATACTCTCCCAAAAACCTAGCATTTGCTCAAATGCTCTTTTCCCACTCCATTGTCAATGCAGTTAGAAACCATTTCACGGTTTAAACGTGTTTGCTATTCGCTCCTTTTAATACTCCAGAGTAACTAAAATCACAACTTCAATTCGACTTCTCATCGACAACAAAGTCAAAACAGTGAATAGAAGTAGCGCACTAATACAATTCAATTCTTTGAATTTTAAAAAACAAAGATGAGATAAATAAACGCCTCTCTGCTATTAACAAATGACTTCCATTGAATAGAATCTCATTTTCTGTTCAACATTCTGATCAATTTAACGGAATCTCGTCCTATATTGGAGATCTTATGGAATGATATCCATTTATTTAGCAAATTTTTTCAGTAGACGAAAAACGTATTTTGCAACTGTTATCATTTGGGCAACAGCACTCACACATCCCTGATTCTAAGAAAAAATTTAGCTTTTTGCCAAACCTAACTTCTGAGCTCTGTCTGCTTTCATATTGTCGTTCAAACCTCTTTTGTTACAGATCTAACCTACCTTTCAGCTCTTCCTCTTTCTGGGTGCTTGTGTTCTTGGGACTAGTCCCACCAAATAGAGTAATATCCACTTCACTCTTATCGCACATTGCACCCATTAAATTATGCGATGGCGCATTTGCCATCGTTGCATCTAGCATACTTCGGTTGTTACCATCGTTGATTAAATGAGCAACTGATGTCTCTAACTCTGAATTAGACCGTGTCCGATTAGCAAAGTATGATTGCAACTGGCATAACTAAAACAAATAGTTAGAGTAGGACACATATAGACTGGTGCCTCTGGAAACTAAGGAGTCTGATGCGGGACAATTTACTGTCAGACATATGGGCGAGGAAATTAAGATTACACCACCCCCCCCCCCCCCTCATTCAGGGCGACAATTCTGTGCCGGTTAGGCCAGGATGAGGTAACTTTAGAGGACCACACTACTGCATTGAAATTAAAATCGTTCTCGTTATTAGAATTCTTAACCTATTCAAATTGAGTGATATTAATTTCGACGAAAGACAAGCAGACATTTAAAAGTTAAATTGGTCATCAGACTTTAAAATTCATATCAACGGAGCAGTCTCATTAGCCCAATTATACTCAATAGGTGCTCCACATTCTTATATTCTCGCCTTATGAAGCATCAGTGAAGTATAGATATCTAGTGACACTTCTATTAAAAAACGTTTTAATAACACAGGAAGATGATTCATCTCTCACCTGTGCTCTGAGCTCTTTCACTGTTTTGTCATACTCTTCCGTCATTTCCTTGTAATTTTCTATCTCCTTCCTCTGAGCTTCGATTATCATTGCATTTCTCTCATCTCCACTCATTTCAGCTTCAGTCGTAAAAGACGATAACAAGTTGTTCCCAGAGTCCCGTTGCTTTTCTGTCAAGGTCAATTTATGTTCGAGGAATCTAACTCGTTTTTCCAATTCAGTTTTCTCTACTTTCAATTCTTCATTTGCTAATTCTAACTGCTTGAGACTATTGCTATTGTGTGAACTATTACCTTCCCCCATCATTGAGAAATCTAACGTTGAATTTACACTATTTTTTGCCTCAATCAACTGCGATTTAACTACCGATATTTCAGAGCTAAGACTACTTAATTTGTTCAGAACCGCAAGAGGAGTCGTAAGCTCTGGGTAGTAAGATTGAATTACAGAATTCCACCGCTTCAATTCATTTTCAGCTTCTTTCCGTTTCTCTTCGGCAGGTAAAAGTTCCTCAATTTCTCGTTTCAACCTCTCATTCGTTTGTTCGAGAGTTCGTTTGTCTTCATTCAGCAGTATAGTGTTCCCGCTCAGATCTTTGTAGAACTTGATTTCGTCTGTGTTCTCTTTTAATTTTGTCTGTAGATCCAAGATTTGTTTCTCGAGGCTTCGATTTGCAGAATTAATGACCAGAGATGTTTCATACTCGTTGAGCTACAGAAATTTTAACGTTAAATGATCAGCTTTTATAATTTTATTCGCGGTAAAGTTCTCACTAAGATGCTGGCTCGTGTTAGCTTAAACTTTCTTACTTAGAATTTCAACAAAAAGTAGTAGGCAAAGTAAGACAACGAGAAGAAAATTAAAAAGCCCCAAAATGATGACCGAGTAAATATAGCTCTTCACTTCTGCACTAAAACATAACCATAGATCACGTCAAGGGCCAAAAAAAAGTCAAGGGCTTAAAAGTCACTCGAAAAGTCAAAACGGTCAAGCAAAAATTTTGCATAAAAACACCAACACGTTTGCAAGTAATGATTACGTGACTCTGCTTGAAGAAATCATTGAGAACTCGGACGTTTATCGAAAGCCATGAAGGGGTTCTAGATATTCAGTCAGAATTTTGAAGTGACTTCTGCGAGTCATATAACCATTCTTAAAACACAAAACGCGCACGTTTTAAAATGAAGAAAGTCAACTTCTGGCTAAGTACAAACTTCTGGCATTTTAACTTCTGGCACTACAGACTATCGGCATTTTAAAATGTGCACGTGGGTTTTAATAATTGCTTCAAAATTGGTTCGAGAGCAATTAAAAAGCACCTACCACAGTACCACAGCGTATCCATAATGACGCTTAACACTCTAACCTATAATCAAAAGCTATATCCAACCAAATAACCACAAGCGACTTATCTATAATCTAACCAAAAATTTCAACCAAATAACCACAAGCCACTTATCTATAATCTAATCAATTATTCTCTAACCAACCTTCAATTTCAGATCTTTAATTTCGCTCTCCATTTCATGAGCCCGTTCAAGTCTGTCTTTGCTTTCTGCTACAAATTGATGGTTGCTTTCAATTTCTCCTTTGAGTCTTTCAATCTCAGATTCCAACTGGCTCCGCAAGATTGAATACAACCTTTCTGATCCTCGTACACTACTTTTCCCAGTTTCCACCTCGGTTTCTAAACTTTGTATTCTTTCCGTTTGTTCGGAAATTTCAACTTCCAGCTTAGCGTTCTTAGTTTTTTCAGCTTGGAGGTCTGTCTCATGTTCAAAAGTCAAGCTGTTTAATTTGGTTTCAAGTAGTTCATTTTGATTCTGATAGTACTCCAGTCGTTTCTCAATGTCGGATATTTGCTCTTGTTTCCGCTTCACTTTTGCTTCGGATTCCACTTCGATTGATTTCTGATTTTCTTCACATTGACGAAGTTTTTCAGCCAGCACAAGATTTTCTGAATTAACTCGAGATAGCTCGCTTGATAATTTTGTATTCTCTGATTCAAGTATAACCCTTTGTTGCCTAAACAAAACTAAAATAAAGAAGACATTAAAGAATAAATCACTATGATGCCCAGCCCATTCTTTGGAAGAGCCTTTAAATCAATTAAATTCAGGCCTAAACTTTTGCTTATATGCTTGTGGTTTTTGTTCCACTTTTTGATTTATTTATTCACTTCAAATGTCCAATATTGGTCCGTATTTGCTTAAGGAAAACACAGGATCACAAACGGATTCACCAATTGAAGGTCATCTTTAATAGTAAGGACCAACTGCTATAACTAAATCGAAAGTTCACTGCAAGGCATGCAAACATTTATCAAACACGGCATATTTAACTTTGATTTCCATCGCAGACCAACAATTAGCTATTTTATACCAAAAATATAAGCAGAGCGGCACTTAGTTGCGAAAAAAATCTCGACAGTGGTACAAAAAAATTCTTCAAGTAATCAAAAAAATTGATTGATGTTCCTCAAACTAGAAAAATTAAAACTTTCATTCGTAAAATACTTACCGCAGACTTCTGCAATCGAAATCTTTCTTTTTGGCAGAGCCCTTCAGTGACTGCTCGTCATCTAGTTTGACCAATTTACTAGGCGTGGCAAAAGCGGCCAAACTAGAACCAGCTCGGTCGTCGTTTTCGAGCGGGCAGAGGGCCAGAGTCGAACGCTTCGCCGGTTTTGGCAGTTTAGACATTAATTCTGAAACAGTTAGGTTGTGGAGACCAACGCAGTAGAAGTAGTATAGGCTATTAGAGAATCCACTGGTGGTGTTTCACGCTTAAATTGTGACCTGGATTGATTTTCTTGTTCGCATTAAACAGCATCCACAGAAGCCTAAGATTGAACTAATTGAAGCTTTAGTGAGTCTTTCCACTGAGGTTTTCACCCTTCATTTACGGCGGAGCTGAGTTTCTGCACTGGGTTGCAATTTCCACAGCTGCAATTGATTGCCTAGGAACACAGATTGACCTCCGAATAGTCCTTGTGAAAGTCATTTCAGAATTCTTTTTTCTAATAGATGAAATCCTGACAGATCAGGCAGTCTACGAAGAAAGCCGCCGAATGTCTGATCTACAGAAATACCTGAAATCCCTACGCAAATCAAAACACTTCCCTGATGAAATGTACTACAATGTTGTGCAAAATGGACAAGAAACAAAGAAAACAGCCACAACCGATAGTGAAAAGTGCAATCTCTTCAACGACTTCTTCTCCGACGTTTTCACCAAAGATGGTAAAATCAACGAACCCTCAGTCTACCCAAAACAGAGACTCAACTACCTCAGAATTTCTGAAGAAGAAATCGAAAGACAACTGTTGGGCCTCCAGGCAAACAAAGCGTGCGGCCCAGACAACATCGGAAATATAATCTTAAAAAACGCCCCAGCTTTGGCAAAATCTCTCAAACTTATCTTCCAAACCTGCCTTAATAAAGGAAAATTCCCAGAGAGCTGGAAAACAAGTGAGATCACCCCGATCTACAAAGAAAACGACAAAGCAGACATCACACAGTATCGACCAATAAGTCTATTGAAGAACGTCTCAAAAGTCTTCGAGAAAGTCATCTTCGAACGGCTTTACCCACCAATAGAAAGAACCCTCTCTGACTCCCAACACGGTTTCAGAAAGAAACGATCAGCAGTACTTCAACTCATCCTCTTCACAGACGAATTATACCAGCAACTTGAATCGAAAAAATGCAATGACATTCGAACTCTGTATGTTGACTTCAGAAAAGCCTTTGACAAAGTAGCGCACAAAAGACTCATCCAGAAGCTCGAGAACATTGGCCTCGGAGGAAAGCTACTCCAACTACTCGAAAGCTATCTCACAAACCGAACGCAACGCGTCAAAATTGGAACAAGCAAATCAAAGACCAGAAATGTAACCAGCGGAGTACCTCAGGGATCAATTTTGGGGCCTCTGATGTTCATCATCTACATTGACGATCTCCCCGAAGAAATCTCAGACATCCCGGCCTTCGGATACGCGGATGATTTCAAAGCAATTACCCACGGTGAACACGAATGCGAGACCACTCTCGGGGAAATACAGAAATGGAGCAAAGCCAACCATATGGACCTAAATGTTAGCAAAAGTAAAACTCTCCTCATCAGAGGGGATCTAGCCCAGCGTGACGAAGCAGGTCTTGAAACCGTTGCCACCCAAAAAGATCTCGGAGTCGTAATGTCTCGAAATCTCTCTTGGAGCGCAAACTGCCAACTTAGAACAACCAAAGCGTGGAAAGCCTTCTACACACTCAAAAGAAATGTTTCGAGCAGAACCTCAATGGAAACGAAACTGAACGCTTACATAGGATACGTAGTGCCCGTACTCACTTACGCCTCCCAAGTCTGGTACCCTTCGAAGACTGACATGAAATCAATCGAGAAGATCCAGCAAAAGGCAACAAAGTGGATATGCGGTGGAAACGACGAATACCATCAAAGACTCGAAACGCCGAAAATACTCCCACTCTCCATGTACATGGAAATGCACGATGTCCTCTATCTCCTCTCAATCCTAGAAGGCAATTACTACGTCCCCGAAGACAAACTGCCAAAGCGAAAAGAAAACGAAACAAGACAAAAGCAGGAATTTGAACTCCCCAAACACCGACTACATAAATCAGACGAAAATTTTTTCTTCAGAGCCACAAAGCTATTCAACATCACCAGTAGGACAACGGAGAAGCCAATGACGAAGAAACTTCTGACAGAAATGTACCAAAACTATTTCCACAGAAGCTACAACGAACTCGACAGCTGCACCTGGAGACTTCTATGCAACTGTGGAATCTGCAATCCAATGAAAAAACTCGTGCCAAACGAAAACTGAAGGGTTCCACACCCGAGGGCTCCAACCCTAAAGACTCTCCTACTACTACTACTACTACTACTACTAATTGTTCGCGGTTTGCTTTTCCTACTTTCAGTATTATGTTAAGTCTTCTCTTGTCTTGTAGGGCATTATGAGCATTACTGCCCATTGCCCGCCATATGAACGTCTCTTACGATGGCTCTCCACTGACGCCGATTCTGTGCGGTCTCCTTCGCGATATCAAACCAGCAAGACTCCCATTTCTTGAGAGTCATTTTGCGGGGTTTCAGGAAGGGTTGGATCTCTTTCTTCACTAAGCGCCTCCATGTATCCTTCGTTCCTCCGGGGGGTCGCGTCCAATTGTCAGCTTTCTCAAATTGGAGGCTAGCGTTCGGTATCATGTCTGGATCCATGCCTAAAGTGTGTCCCAAAAATGTCAGCCTTCGCTTTTGTATGGTGGTACTGATGTCTTCCGCTGCTACACCGAGTTTGGTGAGGCTTCTTCGGTTGAAGGAACCAAGGCGGTGAGTGTCAGAGGTCTTTACGGGCCAGGATTCACATCCGTACAGCAGTACGCTTTGGACACATGCTTTGTAGACTTTAGCTTTGATTCTCGGTGGAATTGATCTTTGTTTCCAAAGCTTGTCGATCTGTTTAAGGCGGCCTGTCGCCTTGCCAAGACGGGTTCGGACTTCGTGGGATACATCACCATCAAGTTGGAGGTTGCTGCCCAGGTAAGTGAAGGAATCGACTTTTTCAATCGGTTTTCCGTTACAGGTCATTTGGTCCTCTGGGCAAGCTGAGCAGAACTTGGTCTTGGAGATGTTTATTTCAAGCCCAACTTTTGCAGCAGTCTTTGTAACCAGATCGAGAAATGTCTGCGCATCGGCTGTGTTGTCGTCTAGTAGGCTCATATCATCGGCGAAGTCAAGATCAGTTATTATCATATCGTCGAGAGCGATGCAGAGGAGCTGCTTTTCGGTGGCTTCATGCATTGCCCAGTCGATAACAAGGTTAAATAAGAAGGGCGCAAACATCGAGCCTTGTCTAACTCCAGAGACGATCGCGAAAGGTTTCGATAGTGAATTGTACACTCTTAGTGTGCTGAAGGTTTCTGTGTACATTGCTCGAATTAACTGAATGAGCTTGGGCGGGAGTCCACGACTTTCGAGGATGCGCCAGATGGTCTCACGATTGACGCTGTCGAATACAGCTTTGAAGTCAATGAAGACTAATACGGTCTGCCTGTCGAACTCGTATTTTTGCTCCACTATTTGCCTGATTGCAAAGATTTGGTCGCGGCAACCGCGCTTCGCCTTGAAGCCCGCTTGATTCTTGCGGGCGACTGATTCGTAGGCAGGTTCGATCCTGTTTTTCAGAATTGCCTCTAAAACTTTAGAAGCGATGTTAAGAAGGGAAATGCCACGATAATTAGCACAATTTGCCTTATAACCCTTTTTGTGAATTGGAGCAATAACCGCTGTCTTCCAGTCATCTGGAATCTTCTCGTTGTTCCAGATAGACAACAGGAGGTGTTGGTAGTGGGGGAGCAGTTCATGCAAGCCATATATGAAGAGCTCGGGTGGAAGATTGTCGTCACCCGCGGCTTTGTTGGTCTTCAGCTTGGCTATTGCTAGCATGATTTCTTCGGGACTAATTGGATTGGTATCAGCTTGTGCAAGGGATTGACTGCGGATGTTGAGAGAGGCTGGGTTCGCTGTTGGTCGATTTCACAAGTTTTCGAAGTGTTTCGCCAATTGCTTGGTCTTCTCATTTGTGTGAGCAATAAGTTTTCCATTTTCATCTTTAACTGTGTCGATGCTGGAATCTTTAGTTTCCTTACACCATTGTACACCTTCCTGGTGTTGCCATGTTCGTCTGCGGTAATTATATCATCAGCGGTGGATTCGTAGAAGCGGTTTTTATCTATCCTGACTTGCCGCTTGATCTCTCTGGAATTCTTTTTCTTGGATTTGGTGGTCCAAGCTCTGTTCCGTTTCGCAATCAATTCCAGGGTTGTGGGCGAGATCCAAGGGTTCCGGATGGGCTTCTTCTTCGGTATACACTTTTCCGAGGACGTCGCCAATGCTTCTTTGATTCCATTCCAGCTGCAATTTACATCGCTTCCACTTGGCAGCTTCTCCATTTTGAGGGCTAGCTCCTTTTGAAAGCTATCGGCTACTTTTGGAGTTCTGAGCACATTGACGTTCTGTCGGAAGCATTTTGGAGTCTTTGTGTATACTTTCAGTTTGACTATCATCTTGGCTTTGAGCATTTTGTGGTCCGATTGGATAAGGCAGTTCTTCTGGCCGACGGTTCGCACATAGTCGATACTCGATCGCCATCTTCTTGATCTCAGGATGAAATCTATATGGTTTCTGGTGATCCCATCGTTGTATATCCAAGTTGGTAGGGTCCGAGCAGGTTTTTGGAACATCGTGTTTGATACCACAAGATTATTGCTCATTGAGAAGCTGATGAGTCGGTCGCCATTATTGTTTCGATCGCCAATGGCAAACCTTCCAATGTTTGCCGATTCGGAGGACAGACTTTCTCCAATCTTTGCCTTGAAGTCTCCTGTGACAATAATTACGTCCTTTTTGGGAATGCAACCCATCAGCTTTGAGAGTTCCTTAGAGAACTCATCCTGGATGTCGTTTGCTTTGTCTTCAGTTGGTGCATAGCAGCAGATAATTGACAGCGGCGTTGGCTTTGTCTGGATACGGATGTAGCAGAGGCGAGGTCCTATGGGAATTCATTCCATGACGTGGGGGGCTAATTTCGTTTCTAAAGCTATGCCGACAGCGTGCAGGTCTTGCTTATCATCGTTATCTTGAGCAGTAGAGCTTGTAGGATGGGCAGTCGTTCACATCGTTGATTGGGATGGAGGGTGATCCTTGAAATCGGGTTTCTTGTATGCAGGCCACGTGGATGTTGAGAGACTTTAATGTTGAAGCCAGTAATGCCAGGTTTTCGGGTGGTAACAGGGTGCGAGTGTTCCATGTGGCTAGATTGATATGAGATTTGGAGTAGTTGACCGACTGGGCATTGCTACCAGATGCGGCTGGTTCGGGCGCCCGAGTTACCGCTGGGAACGTGGCTTTCTGTGTAAAATTTTTCGCTCGAGTTTTCATATGGGTACTTGGCTAGATACATCCGAAGGCGCGCCAGACCCTGGGATGCCAGAGCTCCGTTGGCCCCACACTGCTGCCGAAAGTGCAGGTTCACCCCCTGCCCCACGATGAGGAGATGGATTTCCAGGAGGAGATGGATTTGCAGGAGGGAGGAGATGGATTTGCAGGAGAGATGGATTTGCAGGAGAAAGATAGATTTGCAGTAGAATAACTGGATATGCATGGGTTTCAATAACTGCCTCTTGTCCAAAAAATTTCGTGAACTTAAAGGACGCTATTGCTCAATCATTGCCGTCTTCGTCCTTTAAAATATCTTTATATTCTAATTTTTTTCTTAGGCTTAAACTAACCGAAATGTAATGTATTCCCTCCAGAAAACCCCGGAGAACTATGTCACAGATATCGTGTGATTCCTCTGGGTATGCTTTGTTTGCTAAGTGCTTCAAAGCCTCCAAAAATCCCTTAAATTTCCACTGGGAGTTAAACACGACGCGCTAGCTTTCCGCGAAAAAAACCGGTTTTTCGCTGTAATGATTTCTAAAAACCTTAACTGTTTTGTATCATCGCAGCTATCACACGTTCTGCGGAAATGTTCAATAAAATTCGATTGCTGACTTCTGTACGCGGAGCGCAAAAGAGTGCGGCAGTTCATCTATTTCACGAGCCGCTCCTCCAGAGCTTGCTCGTTCGATTCGTTTCAAATTTTTTAGCTCGGCCAATAGCTCAAAATGTGTTAAATAGCTCTCAAATTTATTAAACCGGTGAAAGCCTCCGGCAGAAATATTTAAGATACGGAAGCCGCTGCCATTACGACTCAAAATGAGGAGATGGATTTCCAGGAGAAGGAGATGGATTTGCAGGAGGGAGGAGATGGATTTGCAGGAGAGATGGATTTGCAGGAGAAAGATGGGTTTGCAGTAGAATAACTGGATTTGCATGGGTTTGAATAACTGGCTCTTGTCCAAAAATTTTTGTGAACTTATAGGACGCTATTGCTCAATCATTGCCGTCTTCGTCCGTTAAAATATCTTTATATTCTGATGTTTTTCTTAGGCTTAAACTAACCGGAATGTAATGTATTCCCTCCAGAAAACCCCGGAGAACTAAGTCACGGATATCTTGTGATTCCTTTGGGTATGCTTTGTTTGCTAAGTGCTTCAAAGCCTCCAAAAATCCCTTAAATTTCCACTGGGAGTTAAACACGACGCGCTAGCTTTCCGCGAAAAAAACCGGTTTTTCGCTGTAATGATTTCTAAAAACCTTAACTGGATTGTATCATGGCAGCTATCACACGTTCTGCGGAAATGTTCAATAAAATTCGATTGCTGACTTCTGTACGCAGAGCGCAAAAGAGTGCGGCAGTTCATCTATTTCACGAGCCGCTCCTCCAGAGCTTGCTGGTTCGATTCGTTTCAAATTTTTTAGCTCGGCCAATAGCTCAAAATGTGTTAAATAGCTCTCAAATTTATTAAACCGGTGAAAGCCTCCGGCAGAAATATTTAAGATACGGAACCCGCTGCCATTACGCCTCAAAATAAGTTCAAGTCTTCTCTCAATTAACTTAAAAAATAGTTTGCTACTGATTTAATGTTTACTTTCTGCTTGGTCTTTGGGTTCAAAATTTTTTTTTTAAAAAAACAGTTATTGTGACTTAATTATAGCGGAGGAAATTTTCCATTACTGATTGAGGTAGCGGTGAAGACAATCTAAATCTTACTGAATAGTAAAAGAAATACAATCTTAAGGGATCCTAGATTAATTGAACTGGAAACTGTGTTAAGTTTTGAAACTGATCTTGTTGTTTTAAAAACTGCAAAATTTTGCACCAGTTTCCAGTTTTTTCAATAATTAAAGAGAAATAACATAAATGGCACCTTAGTTTCGAACTAACCTGATACTTGTAATGTTTAAAAGCGTCGTAGCTCATCTCACTTAAACACGTCCCAAATCACATCTTTTAGAATGATCTCGCACCCCAAAGAAGCACCACACAATCTCTGACCACTCTCTGCACTGAACAACGACAATTCCAGCACTTGCTGATACTCTGGATTAAACACTGGGTTCTGTCAAACAGTCGATTCTTTCTCGGGCTTGTCGTATTTTCTTTTTACTGAGGAAAAGCAATCTTTGTCGCCAATATTGAATCTCTTGCAGTTAAATTATGTTCTAAAATCTGTTCCGAGTCCTTTCGAAAAATTCAATTATTTTAGTTTCGAACGGTTTCAATTATTTGAGTTTCGAAAATACAAGTAAATCTCAGCTCGAAGGAAAATTATAACAAATGAAATCTATCAAAAATGAAATGTAGGGAAGGCAGCCTCTGCAATGGGTTCAAAAGATATTTTGATATCTTATATTCAATTATTACTGGATTAGCCCAGGTTTTGTCTCTATTTGCTTTTACCAAGTAACTTGGTCCCATAGAACTTGCTCTGTTTGTCTTTCCCAAACACAGAGTTTGGTCCCAACGGTAATGTTTTCACATCATAAGTATTCTCTGACATAATCTTGGTTTTGATGTCTTAACCACAATTTCTTATGACAAAAAAAATGTACTGTCGCATAAATAATCAGCCTTAAATCAGCGCGTTTAGCTGTCACTTTCAAATGTTTTTTGCTGAAATGCAATTTTCGAACGTTTCCGCTTTAATGAATTCGTGAGCATTTTAGGGCATTTTTCAGTACTTTAAGCTCCCTTTTTCGGGAGCACTTGTCATAACATGGTAAATTCTTATGTAAAACTATGGCACAAGGGGGGTTGCAAAAATATGCACTCAAAAACCTTAAGTGGACAAACGGAAAAGATTCTCCTATTGCATTAAAAAATAAACGTCAATATAAAGAACGGCCTTCACCTTATAGGGTGGTCTGTCATTTCGGGGCCGGCAAGTCAACTTCTATGTACATCAAAAAACTCTGACAATAGTTTATTTCGAAGTAGTATCAAATGCAGATTATATAATACAGAGTGTAGAAAAACAGATAAATACACTCGAGATTTATGGAATGGTTGATTGAATAAAAAAAGCACCATTGGCGAAAAGCGCTTTACTACAGTTCTCAACAATGGTTCCAATCAATGCGCCGACCTTCGCGCTTCCGCGGATGTGTCTTACTAAAGTAGAAACCAAAATTTCAGAAGATATCCTAACTGCAAGACAGAATTAATTTTTTCCCGATAAATTCACTACTATTACATAAAACCTATATTCAAAAAACTGCAAAAATTTACAGTCACGGGGATTACATCAAGCAGACAAACTGTGCCAGGAATTTTTTCTGAAGACGAGTACAAGGCTGTTCTGCCAGACAAAATTGTCTCCTCAAGCTGCAATAAATCCTATCACGCTCAAAACTATCAATGTCTTGATCTTTTTGTTATAAAGAAATTACTAGTGGTAGCAGTTGAAGACTCTGGGCATATCTTATACCCACGGGTTGCCTGCGCCCTCGTTTGTTAGTACGCACAGATTACCTATTTCCAACAATTGGAATTTCCATGTCCAGAATTAAAATTCCATGTGCTTTTGTCATTGATATTGAAGTAGTTTACAGAACTGCACCTTTATAGCCTTGATATTGAACTTCCGCAGAGTGTATCCAAATCACTCAGACTTCAAAATTCGAACAAAAGAATTGTTGTTATCTAATCCTCTTAGCTTGTGTTTCTTTGCAAAGTAGAGGTCACCGTGGCTCTACTGTCTTGTTTTATAAAAAGGAGTTTCATTGTGTTAGTAAATTTTTAGATAGAACTAACCCTTTGATTATTCGCTGAAAAAGCAATAAACAAAGCATTTCTATCCGCAAGCGCAGAAAATAGTAGCTCAAATTCCTTTAGACTATCGAAATAACCAAAATCTTTTCCCAAATCCAGTTAGTTGTATTTCCCATTTGCAGCCTCTAAAATTTTTGCAAAAGAGCTTGACTTGGATTCCAGACATGGGAATGGTATGTGATAATTGGGATCTATTCTGTTCTTCCCCCAGCTTAGTGAGCATATATCTCTTACAAACCAGGCGAACTTGCTAATTTCTTACATAGTAACGATCTATATAACAACATATAATTTGTGACTGGGGTCATAATAAACACTGGAGGGTGGGGGGGGGGGCAAAACAAAATAAACACAATATTTGTAGCATTTGTAGACGTTGAGACCGTTTACTTTGGAGCATAGTGTCAACGAATTTCTATTGATGAGATAAAAAGCTGTTGGATTTGCTGGTTACATTTTCGCAGTCATTAATCCCAGGCAAATTTGAAGATGTGAAAAATTGCGAGTCTCATTGGTTAATTAAAGAACTTATCAGTTTTCCATTTAAAGAAAAATGCAAGTTGAAGGTGCATTTGCTTCCGTTAAATTTCAAAATCCAATTTACATTACGCTTCAATCTGTCTGATGAAAGATCGAGAGCTGTTTGGGTTTC
>NW_027453554.1:0-35166 GCF_964194025.1 Convolutriloba macropyga | reverse complement strand
TTTTGCTTTTGCCACCACTTCCTTAATCAGATTCCACTTTCCACAACTTTCTTTCTAATTTCAATTTTCTTTGTTTCACCAAAGAACCAAATTTTTTACTAAAATATGCTTTTTGGTGTCTTTGCGGGCTTGACAATGGCTTATCTAACCGGTCCGCAAAACCACAGAATCTGCCAAAAAAATCTTTTTTCCACCTTAGGACCTCCCTGTTCGTGCAAGTTTCACTGAAACCTCATCAAGTCACTTGCCTTGTCTTTGCAAAGATGCTGTGGAAAGAAGTGGCAAACTTAGCAAAGATCCAATGGAGTTCTGCACAAGATTTTTTTGTATACATGTATGAATGTTTTTTTCCAGTGAACATGTATAATATTCTTATTATAACCCTCGTGTTAAATATCTTATGCCTCCAAATATGAAACAAATTAAACACAGTATCAGCATTGTTATTATTATTATTATTATCATTAACTTAGGGCTGTTCGTTCTCATAGGTAAAAATATGATTTACCTATGATGTATGTATATATGTAAGTATAGGTGCGTATGCTCTTTGTGGCTCTGTAAATTTTGAGACCCATAAAAATGTCAGCAGCTCATTGTGCGGTCGAAACCGTAAATACAACCCTTCTTGTTATTTCCTGTTTTAATTCTCTGCCCAAATGACGTTTATAAGTTAGCAATAGAAAAACAGTAGTAGTAATCAACTCTTTGTTATGACTAAACCCTATAAATTTGCATATGTGCACCAAACTATAAAAGGCACCCGCTGTGTTTTCGTACCCCAGGTGAAAATGTCAAAACTATGTCTTAAAATCAACAACACAACCGAAATTAAAAGTTTCCTTCACTTGCTAAAATTCCCAAAACCCGGAATTTATCCCTAGTTTGAATAGACACAACTCAACTAGTGAAAATAAATAACTTTATCGAAATATATCAGAGCTAGCCTTACTCTGACAACAAAATTTAACAGTTTTCCGGTTTCATAGAATAAAATAAGCATGAAACTTTAATTTATTTCTGCTCTAAGCCTGAATATGAAACTTGATCATTTGAGAGCGTGAATTCTTCTTTGAGAATAAAATTGGAATTTGTGTAAAATTGTGGATTTTTAGCGGAAAATCGTGAAAAGTTTTGACGGTACTTTGAATTTTTTGTTTAATTGAGAAGTTTTCAAATTATTTGTTTTCATGCAAAACTTTGATGGTGGTTTTATTTTCGCTTAGGGTCTAATGATAAATAGTGCTTTGAAGGGCAGTCAATTAGCCGACAAAAAATTGTAACCTATATATTGAACCGTCCTTCAAAATGCAAATTGAATTGCGACGATTTTCCTCATTTAAGTTTTTCAGCGCTCTTTTAAATCCCATTATCTGCTGCAGTTATTTTTATCATTCCTATTTGCCAAACTTTAATTATAAGTAGGTGCCTTATCAATTTTTTTGAA
This sequence comes from Convolutriloba macropyga, assembly GCF_964194025.1. Classification (NCBI taxonomy): domain Eukaryota; kingdom Metazoa; phylum Xenacoelomorpha; order Acoela; family Convolutidae; genus Convolutriloba; species Convolutriloba macropyga. Next base: position 33,719 of record NW_027453554.1, on the reverse strand, counting down.
GAAAAATTAAATGTTTAATTTTTTTTGAAGAAAAATTAAATGTTTAATTCGTTTTCAGATCAAGCAAAAAATTTATTTTCTATAGTGTCAAATAGTTCAACTTCTATCGTTCATTGGAACTCCAATGATTTAAACGTTTGTAAAATTATTGAAAGTGTGTACTTAAATTTATAGAGATTTATCATTTTGTCAATTTTAAACTATGCAATATATGAAATCTGAAGATATAAATTATAGAAAACTAACAATTTATAAGTTTCAAAATTAACAAGTGTATATATTTCACATCTACTCACTAAGTGGTTTCGGAACTCACTCAATTTCCATCAGATTTTCTATAAGCGCTTTTTGGGCAAAACACAAAAGGGTGTTCGTCTAAATTGTCTTTTTTGTTCACAAAACAAGTTTTTTGGGCAAAACACAAAAAGGGTGTTTTGGGCAAAACACAAAAAGGGTGTTCGTCTAAATTGTCTTTTTTGTTCACAAAACAAATTTTGCAAACAAGTCAATCAAAGTCAGTATCTATCAAAGGGAGGATTCGGCGTTTCCCGGGGCAGTGTCGCGGGTTTATAACAACTAAACTGTTCAAAGCCCACTCTTGCCCCCAGTTACACAAATGCTTACTAGCAGACGGAATTAACCGGGTATTTAACCATATTTTTGCCCATTTTAGGGAGAACTGTAGAAAGTGGCAGAAACTTGAATTAGCCGAAGGGTCTTCGTTTGATGAACTAACCTAATAGCTTATGCGCAATGCCTTTCAAGCCGTCAAATTATTTGAAAAATGTATTTTTTACCAATAATTAAAGCTCGGGGTTGAGTGGGTTTTTCTCGAACCAGGGTGGTCTTTCTCTTGTTTTTCATCATTAGATGGACCATAAAATAGTGTGACATAACCTGGAGTACGAATTTTCTTTTCTGCCAGCGAAATATTGTTTTTCATAGCAGAGGAAAAATTAAGAAAGGTTACATGAATCAAATCAAAAATTTGTGATCCATTTGGCATATATTTTATTTAAACGCCTGTTTCATGTCAGTAAAAGTCGTTTAGCTTATTGCGATGTTCGTCTAACTGAACAGCGAAATTATGCCTCTGTAATTGACCGGCAGACAATGTTGGGAACTCAGAATTTACCATGACTGAAAAACAAAGATCAATTTAAGTTCTAGGATTACAAAATCCATCCACTCTTTGGACCCGCCCGCAAATTTTCTTGCTGTTATTTCTGCTTGTATAATTTGAATTCAATTTAACATTGCTGATAAAATGCTTCCGTATTTTCCCTAATTTTCAGGGAAGAACTGAGGGAAAGCTGATATCTCAGACATGGAAGGATGCTTAAACGGAAGTTTTTGTGCTTTTCTGAAAACTTAAATTTAGCAGTCACAAAATCGAAAACTTTTTTATTATTTCGCGTGCTATACTAAAAATTAGAACCGACATTTTTAATTCTTTATCTACATTTACCACGAACATTGATTGTATTTTCTTCTGCATAAAAATTTTTTCCTATGAAATTTCCTTGTAATTCTTGGAATTCTTGGCATTGTAGGAAAGGCCAATATTTTGTCAATGGCCTTGTCAGGATAAACTTGAAGATGTCTAGAAAAAAGAAAACGCAAATCGATGCTGTGCCATTTATATCTCCAAAATTTAAATCAATTTTGTAACCAATATTGGATGTTAAATATATACAACAATAAATTTGGTTTAAAAGAACTTACACTCTCAAATATTCAATAATCAGTGATTATTCAACCATTCAAAATTGTGTTATCCAAATAAATGCCCTATCATAACAAAATTTGGTTTTAAAAAAAGTGGTCATTTTTATTGAGATTGTTTCGTCTTCTTCTCGTTTCAACTTTCCATTCATTTCAAGTTTTTCGAGCCTGTTAAACCATATAAATTTGTTTAGTTGATCTAATATTCCAGCTGTTGAAAGGGCAATTTGGATAGACAATTTTTTAAATATTTCAATTTGCTTGATTTCAAACTTTTTAAAAAAAGAGTTGTCATACAGTTATCTATCAGTGTGTGCAAGAAACGCGAGCACAGAAATAGTTCTCATTAGTTGAATTTGCCTCTATCACAAACATAAATTTTCTTAAGCGCCCAGGGATAAAAAAAATCCCAATTTTTTAACAGATTTTGCTAAATATACTATTCATAATTATTGGATGAAAGTTTTTAAACAGCACAACCATCTTTTCTTTTAATTGTTTTCCCTTTCAACGATTCGCTTCTTGTTTCTGTCCTAAAAATTTCTTTGTTTATGAAAATCTTAAATTGCAACTTTACAAAAAGATGTATGCTTAAGTTCTGTCAAGGAATCAAAGGATTAGCCTCCTAGACACATTGTAAATGACTTTTTTGACATCGAAGGAAGTTTTTTACATTTAAAAAAACATAAAATCCAAGTTTATATTAAAAAAAATTGAGACGTTGATCAAAAAGTTTTTGAAGTACTAATTTTTATTAAATACTTATGTAAATTAAAAAAAATCCTAGCGCATTCCAAGCCATTCCCTGAAAAAAACTCGTTTTCCTAACATTATACGTTGAATGAAACATTTAATGACAAAATAAAAAAATCTACAAGAACACGTTTATCTTCCGATTGTTTTTTTTTCTATTCTTTTTCGAAAAAAACGAGCTTCAGTGATCCCAAACGGATCGAGTTGTTTCAGTTGGCATCAAAAAAGGAACAGAAAGGAATCACAAAAATAAAAATAGCTTGATATTGTTTGTTTGTTTTACTAATTGCTCAAAGCAAAAGATGGTTTTTTTGTGATATTTAGTTTGATTTCAGTCAATTGCCTTGTTGTAATATGCTCATCGTTTTTAAGAAAGTTTTTTATTTCGATTCTTTTTGTTCTTTTGGTATATTTTGACAAGAATATCTTCTCCAAACTTTTAATAACAAAATAGCCAAATTAATTTTCCCACAGAAAGAAAAACTTTTAAAATTAGATATGTCTAGTTTTTCTACATATGAAATATTTAGTGACTTCCTTATTATATTTTGCTTTGATAATATAGGTCTTGCTCTTCACTTTATAGTTCTGAAGTTTTTCAATAACAGCTACCAAGAGTTGATCAGGAAGACTCATCTGGCAATTAAGGTTAAAAATATTGGAAACATCTAAGAAATGGCTATTTGATGCAAACATTGAAAGTATTTGGAAGTTTTTCAACTAAAAGAGCCCACAGTTCACTAAAATTGATTTATGTCGCACATTTGTTTTATTGGCATTGAACGTGTTTTGGAGTTTTTATGCAGCTGCGTGACCAAATAGCAAATAATGAATTTATATGTGGCTTCTGTACAAAAAGGTACGTAATTATTCTGCACAATCTATTCAGATAATTTTCTTAAAAAACTTAGTTGGAACCCTTACCGAACTCCGGGTGCGATTCAGTGCTGGGCACGTATAAATGCAAGCCTTTCTAAAAAATCAGAGCTTAACGATTACAGATTACAATATCAATTGTTTTAGTCATATCAGACTAATTGGACCTGGCAAGTGAATTCCAGGTCAAAACTAACTTTACAAAAAAACTGGAGTGAAAATTCCAAATTTCGTAAAAGACCCCACAGCTATTAGAAACAGTCAACAAGCACCGGGGGGGGGGGGGGGGGGGGTTGGGTCAGAGGGGTCAAATTAATGCGTTTTCAGCCGATTTTCAGCCATTTCAGCCGTTTTCAGCCAAATTACAGCCCCAAAATAGCGGAAATCACGGAATTTTTGTAATTTTCAGATATAAAAACAGTCCAGTCTATCTAACCTAATACTACAATCAATGAAACTTGCTAAAAAAGACTCCAATGACATTCTCATAAAGATCTGTAGGGTCGATTAGGTGAAAAAAATTACGGGTTTTACTTATGCTAATCACAAGTTTGTTGCAAATTGTTCACTAGACCGCAACTAATGAATTCACAACATAAATGTTCAGAATACTAACGCAAAGTAGAAATTGACAAAAAATACTTTCCTGTTTGCTTTTTGTTCACTTAATTGACATTTAGCAGCCTAGCGTGAACAAATCTTTTAGAACATGCCATTAATATTGCGAAGGCCACTTTGTTGTTATTGAATAAGTGTTCACGTGAAAAATTGGTATGTGGAAACATGGGGAATATTGGCCCGGAGGGGGGGGGGGGGGGTGTCTCTTGGAAATGTTTGGCGCTAAGGGTGGGGGAATGTTTAATTAGGGGCGGTAGCGGGCGGGCATTAAATGATATTTCTCTAGAGCAAACAAACACTTATATTAGGATTACAACTTAAATAAACACAAACCAATGCCTTAATTCCCCCCATGTTTCATGCTGAAGTGAAGTTAAAACTCATAAGTTTGTAATTTGTGCGACCAGTATGTAACTTCTCTCGATTTCTGCGGACAGATAAATGAGGTTGGTTGCTAAAGCGAGTAGACTTGCCCAGCCGAGCGCAGACTATATATTGTTTTGAATTATGATATATCATAAATCAATAACCCACATTCATGCCCACCAGAGTGCACGCCAGCCGCCCACCCGATTCACCCTCCAAAAGTCACCCAAGGTCATTCGCAAGAAAAAAGTTATCCAATTGCCGGGTAAATTGATTTTGGAATTTTCCGTGTATTTCTTGTTTTTTTTTTATTTTTTCTTAAAAAAGACAAGGCTAGTTCCTATACTACAGAAGTACATTACCAAATTATATCTGCAGCCCTCCAATGCAATTTTTGCTTATCTCAATTTTATTTGTTTCGATAAAGCTAATTTGTCGGCTTAAGGGTGTATATTGAACGGATTTTTGCACTCTTATGTTAATAAAATAGTTTGTTAAAAATTATTCTCAGACAAAATAAATGTCAAAATGATAAAAAAACATTCATTAATCAATTGGCACTTATTATTTGCAAAATGGGGGTGGGGTTAGGGTAGTTCTCAGCAATAACGGAAAAGAGTCCATTGTTTTAAGACAAGTCGATGTTTTATACCCGGGGGACGGTTCCCAAAAAATGAAATAAAAAAATGAAACAAAACTGAATTGAAAATGAAACGACAATACCCAAAACGAAAAAAAAACTGATTATTCATTGCTTCTACAACCGACAGTGGTCAAATAAAATTGGAATCCAATTTAGATCCCACCCCAATTTGGAAAATCTTTTAAGTCCTATTATCACAAGCAAATATTGTCTGTTTACACTAACCAGCTGCTTCAAAAGTACTTAAAAATTTTAAAATATGATTTTTCTATATTATAACCAAATAAATATCTGCCATATGCTCAAACTATTAATCCAAATTAAATTCTACCAGCTGAATTTGTGCGTTTTTTATAACTTAGATTCTAGTAATGCAAAAATGTGTAATACGGATAGTTACAAATATCAAAATGAAGAATATGAAAGCAAATAAAGTTGTGATAAAAGAAAGATAGTTTGAACAAGAAAATCAGGAACGTAAAAGAGTTTAAGAATCATTATGCTCCGTGCTAGTGCTGACCATACCTTGAGTGTTTCGTAAAACAATAGGGACAAAACAAAAAATGATTCGCTAGCTATAATATGTTCGAGCAATAAAGTTGGAGGATATTTGATCAATTTTTTGTTGCATTACATGTTCAAAGTCATTAAAAAAGTTTAGATCATCCCGATCTAAACCCGATAACAGTAACTTGCAACAACTTGCAAGGTTTAGTTAATAAATCTGTAAGAACTTATAAGTTCGTTGGTAAACTTATAAGAACTTGTAAGAAAAAATTATATGGCGATGCATATACTTATAAAAACTTGTAAGAAACTTGCAATTTCATTCAAGTTAACCATCCAGTCTCGACCCGGGCAAAAATCCTCAAGCTTTGTCACTCAAGTTCAGCAGGATCTAATCATTTTCTACGACTTTGAGCATGTATTACAGCAAAAAATGCATCAAATATCCTCCAACTTTTTTGCTCGAATATATTTGGTAAGTACTTTAGACCCAAGGCTTAACATTCTTAAGATATAATTCTTAACGTGTAAGACTGCTAATTGCTTGGTTAATCCGCAATTAGTGTTGCGTGGGACAATTGTTCATTTAATCATCCTTTAGGCACTCTTCTTTTTCAATGTATTTGACTCGTTGTTAATTATCGTGCAAATAGGATACTTTGGACGTAGTCCAGAGGTACGGCGTTGACAACACCGATGGTGAGCACAGATAATCGCAACAAAATAGTGAGCGCGTTTTTCATTCTTTGAGCAATGTGAGTACTACCGATAAGTGTTTTCAATGTTGACACAAGTTTCAACATTTTGTCGCTATTCTCGCCTTTGTCCACACAATCTTACAGTAAAATAATCTTAAATAATGTTGCTTGAAAATTGTCAACTTGAAGACCATTTTTTGAAGACGTTTGTATATAAAAAAATAAAAACACTATGACCAGATTTTAACAAGACAAAATAAAAAGTTAATGTGCTTTGCGACCTGATCATTTTGTTTCTAACCATTCATATAATTTTTTTCGTTATGGCTTAGTATAATTGATAATATACTTCATGATGGTTTTCATGCCAAAAACCAATGAGATGTTGGATATCACAATTGAAGTTTTGTTATGAAAAAAGTGGTTTCAAGGCTTTATAAGTATGTCTCTTTTGATAGTAATTTAGGGAACTGTTTTAACTGGTTTTTTAAACGGTTTTGAACTTAAATGAACTATTTGACGAGAAGAGTTCTTTTTACATTTTTTTCGAAAAAGATTGATTGAATATTAGAAATTAGGTCACATGCAAGCCTGAGATGGCGAAACTTTATAGCATACAAATAATTTCTTTAGTGAAAAAATGAATTTTTTTTCAATATCATACAGCATTTCAAGTTAAATTACTGCATGCTATGGATTTTTGAAAGAACTGAAATCAACTCGTTTTATGTCGATTAAATGGATGCAGCACAACTTTAAGGACAAGAAATTTTAAAGGATTTTTCAAGTTTCCATCTTAAATTTTTCATTCGTGTTTTGCTCCTTGTTTGCCACAGAGTCACATTTTTTTGTTCTTATTTTTTCCTTGGCTAAAAGTGTTATAGCTAGAGGTTTATTATAAGATAAACTTGTTTTCGCAAACTTTTAAGTTTTATCGTTTGTCCTAAATACAAATTTTGAATAAAGTACAATTTTTTTGAATGTGAATTCAATTGTGTTGAAACAATCTTTTTGTGTTTGTCAAATTGCTATATGTGACAAAAGTTTGTAAACTACAAAACAAATCTTTTTGTCGAATGTCCTTTCATTTTGAAGTATAAGCTGGAAATGACTGCTAATGTTTGAAATTTATAGAAACGGTCGACGGGATTCAGTTTTATTGCTTTCTTCGACATCAATATACGCTGTCTTGTAATGCTGACCTATATTCATCTCATTAAAATTTTAGGCGAAAAAATGATTCCTTTATTTTAATAGAAACAGCTGTAGCCTTTTACGATACAAGTTTCAACATTATGGCTACAATCATTAAAATGCAAAATATACCCTTTTAAACGTTTGTTACTTTCTGTGGTCTTTTTTTGTGGTCATCAGCTAGAACAATTGTCACGAATACATCATTTGAATTATCTTATGTCTTTTTTGATTTAAAAAATTTATTAAAATAGCCGTGGACAAGGGTCCCAAAATATTTCAGGACGACTTCACTTTTTTCGTCAACTTTGAGCATGTAATAAAAAAATCTTAAATTTTCCTCAGACTTCATTTTCTCGAGTATTTGGGGTTAGTACCTGAGATCTTAGTCGTGATTATTTTGAAGACCTATTTCCTTTCACTGTAGGACTAATTGTTTTGCTAATCCGCAATTATGTTACCGGGGACGATTGTTCAACTAAACATACTTTAGGATCTTTTTAGTTTCTTCTTAGTAGACACGTTTTTGGATACCGCGCAAGTGAGACATTTTGACTGCAGTCAGCATTGAGGGTGTTGACAACAGTGATGGTGAGCATATTTAATCTTAACGAAATAATGTAGCCATTTTTTAGCCTTTGAGCCTTGTGTGTACTAGCGACATATTTTTCCAACGTTCACGCAATTTTCAACTTTTATCGCTGTTATCGATCTTGTCCACATAATCTTATATAAACATTCTTAAAAATTTGTGTATAAGAAAATGGGAGCAAAAATTTTACATCTTCTGATGAATATTTTCGTCTGTTCCTTCGTACCTCATGCAATATCCTGACAATTAATGTGAAGAGGTGAAGGCCCCTATTGGCTTTCAGGAAAAATTCTCGGTTACAATAAAGTAAACTTTCCGCCAGCGGAAAAGAACAATTCATATAGTTGACGGTTCAAAAGTTGTAGTTAGTCATGACAACAACTGGACGGTAAGAAAGGACAAAAAAATATAAGCTAGTAATGTTTTGTTAAACGCTAACACTAGACGTTAACAAGAAAAAAAGTCTTGGGTCTTCCGCCCGACACGGTCAGTTTGCATTGAATCATTCTTAAAAAGTTTTTAGCCTTCGGTTTTGTATAAATGATAATGTTCATTATACGTCAAGTTCCAAAAATCCAATAAAATACTGGATATCACAATTGAAGTTTTGTTATGAAAAAAAGTGGTTTCATGGCTTTATAAGGACGTCTCCTTTGACAAAAATTTTAAAAAATTAAGTTGGAAAGCAGGAAAAACTTCAACTGGTTTTCGAGCAGTTTTTGAATAAATTAAAGTATTTGACAATACAAATCTTTTTCACATATTTTTTTGGATTACATTGATTAAAAATTAGGTTTCAGGTTATATACAAGCCTGATTTGGCAAAACTTTAGTGCATACAAACAATTATTTTTAAAAATGCGCCAATAAGAAAACTAAACAATGTTTTCATTATTTTACTGGTTTTCAAAGTTTATTTACTGACTAATATGTGTTTTTGAGCAAAATGAAATTAATGCGAAACTTTTTCCTACGGAAAACTTATAGTTGCAGTAATACTTAACGGATTAAATCCTTTTAGAACAATTTTTAAAGCATCTATCTTACATGTTTCATTCAAGATTTTCCCATTGTTTGCTACCTAGTCACGTTTTTTCTGTTCTTATGTTTTCCTCAACTAAAAGTTTTATAGGTAGAGGTTTATCACATGATAAACCTTTTTTAAACTCTTTTTTTCATATCATTACGAATGGTATAAAAATTACGAATTAAGTACAAATTGTGTAAACGCGAAATCAATTGTGTCGAAAGAAACATTTCTGTCAAAGAGTTTTAGCTGACATCAGTTGGTAAACTATACTACTAAACAGGTTGACAATTTTTCATTCAGTTTTTAGTTTAAATTGAGTTTTAGAGCTAATGCTCGTTTGAAATTTTTGGAAAACGTCCATGGGCGTAACTTTATTTTTTTCCTGAACTTCAATGGATACGGCCTCGGTTAGGACACTGCCTTGGTTAAATGGATACAGCCAGTGGATAGGGTGGTTTAATTTCATTTTACTAAATATTCAGACTAAAACAGATTCTGATAAATTTTGTAAAGTTTATCAAAAATGCTTGAAAACTTTTGATGGAAATAGCAGATTTTAGTAAATCGCAATTGCGAAGAGCTAAAAATGTGAACCAGTCTTTTTTCTTCTTTTAAATTCGTTGATGTTCTAGGTGTTTGTTGCCACTTCAACCAGAAGTATTCAACTGAAAAAAAAATAGCAAACACAGATATCTGAAATAAAATTTCTTTATTTTTGACACTTTGTCAATGAAAACAATCCACTAGACATTGTTCAAATTGCTGTTCAATGCTTTGATAGAATATTATGCTTTTACAATAATTTTCTATCCACAATTACAATAGTAGCTATGTGTTAAAATCAGTTCACGTATTTATTAATCTGTTTCATCTTTATCACCTAAATAACTCTGTCATTGATATTTTTTTGTTTTTAATAATTTGAAGTTTTTTGACAATTTATGCCCCTACTTCAGATCTTTAAGTTCTCTTGGTTCAAAATCTATTATCTTTGCAGCTTTAATATCGTAGAAGGGAACAGAAATGGGTTCGTAATTATAAAATCCTGGCCAAATTTTCCTCACAGATGTTCAAAAATTTGTGTTCAAATAGCAAAATTTGGCCTTTTGTCTCGACTTTTTTACCTTTCTCATTGTTATAAAACCAAATCTACCGTCTCAAAATTGCTCTTAACCCTGAGATAAAACAATTGGCAATGATAAGAGACCATAATGCGTTTTAAAATAGGACCTATTTTTGTGTTTTTCCAGACGCTTAGTCTGCAAAATAAAGTACCTAATCATAAAACGTATCCAACCATTTTATTGCATGTCTTTGATTGCACTTAGAGCTTTTGTGGACGTTTATTGCTCCGGTTTAAAGACGGTAAGATCTTTGATTAAAAAGCAAATATTTTGAACCGTTGTTTTCGACTACAAATCTTTATTGCCTAGTATCCCATTCTTAGTCAAAGTACTAATTTGGAAAACATAAAACGCAAATTAATGCATATCTGAGTTCTCAATTGTTTACGAAGCATTTTCTCCGATAATAAAAAAGACAAATACAAAAAATTATTGAAAAATCGCATATAATTTTAGAATTTCGGTTGAAAATTTGCCTTTGTTTGGCTTTAAGAAATAAGATATTAAGACATTTTTTAAGTCTATTGGATTTTGCTCAGTCTTCTATCTATTTTCGACAGAGCATATTAAAAATTGAAAAGAATTACAATGATAGGTGCCATCCATTCTCAGCCTGAAAATTTTACTCGAGTTTTCCTAAGCAGCTTTATCTTTTCTACTCTATCTCTTTTCCAGAATGTATCCAATTGTTGAATATTGTGATTTTGAGCTCTCTTTTTTCTCACCACTCATTGGATATGCCCAAGACAATATTTTTTAGAAGATTCTTCTGCATTCAATATTGATTAAAAAAAAATTTGTAATGCAGAGTGATTGGATATTTATCTAATTCTATTTGATCTTCGAAGTTCATTTTTGTCGAGTTGAAATGCTAAAAAATAGTTCTTGTCTGCTTGTCATTCCTTGTTCAAATTCTTTTGTTCAAATGTGGACCAAGCACCCAGTTGATAATTTAAATTGCAAATGATGCTGTTGAGACAATTTTGTATTGATGATTTTAGGGTTTATGGTTTATAGTTTTTGTTTTATAGCCTGATTTCAGTTTTTAACTCGAAAATATTTAGAATTTCATTATGTATGCACTGAATGGATGCAATTGTATTAGTATCATGATCGGAGTTGTATTTATATGTTTCCGAACTTTACAGAACCGCAAAAATGATAGTTTAAATCATTCCATGTATTTTTGCTCCCGATTCACCAAAGTGCGAGTATGAGTCTCAAGTTTATTTGTGTCGATAGAGAGCCATCTGTGCCACGGTGATAAGGTTAGGCGGTATTCATTTCTTAGTTATGGGATTGTGTTCACAAGAGTTGCATTGCGGGTAAAATATCTGACAGATGCAGGACGGAACATTTCATCACAGAAATTAACACAAGAAATGATGTTTCAGTAATTATTCACGAAGTTTGAAAAGTAGCAGTTTTTTCAGAACTGCGGAACCCAATTTTGGCAGCTATCACTCAAATTTAACTGAACTATTTATTATCTTATTGAGAAAAAATGCTTAGAAAATGAACTAGAAAAGTGTTTCAATTGTTACCTTATGAACCACCTAAAGGAATCTCAAAAACAATGAGACCAATTTACTCAAGAAATAGTTTTCAACAACGCAATTAGGGATCAATTTTTAAACATAAATTATTTTGATATCTTCATTTTTAAATTTTATTAGACCACCAAAACTTTGGATTGCTTTGATTGGTCCTTTCACACAATTCAAAGAATACGTATACCAAAAACCCTTGAAAAATGCATTTTGTTTTCTGTTTTTTGTTCTCCGTCAATTTCCACGAAAGCCTGTCAGAATATGTCAAATCCACTTTGACACCACATTTATGATTGACATATATGTGGTGTCATCGAAGATCATGGAGACAAAATTTAGTCCAATGTTTGTAGTAGTATATTTGGTTGTTGTCCTAATTTTCATTGAATTCGATTTCATTTTCGTTCCGAAAAGTACCCTTTACCATAAAATTTTTGGCAATACCGCGTGGTGTGGGGGGGGGGGGGGGGGGTCAAATTCGAATAAAAATAAATAACCCAAATTCACAGTTAAAGTCCAGTTTAATTTTCTTTCGTGAGTCGAGTGTAATTATAATTTAGGTTAAAATCAAAACACAATGTAGCTCTACCTCGACCTCACTTTTTAATATCTTTTATTTGCTTTGAGCACCCAAACACATTTGCTATCGAATGTGTGTAACAAAACAGAGCGAGGTATGAATGAAAGCAACCGCACAAATTAGAGGTAGAATGTCCACCTGAACTTCATAAATCGTCTTTCTCGCCAAAAGTCAGAAATTATAAATGCAAATTCATAAAATTGCATTAAATTTTTAAATTTTCGCTCAAGTTGCGCTCGCGACTATCAGACATATTGTCTCTTATGTTAAGCTCAAGCTAAAATTTCAATAAATGAGTACCAAAAATTGCATTTTTTAGGTTAAAATTAGTTCACTGCATCCGTTTTTTTTCAGCATTTTGTTTAAGTTTCCCGTTAAAAGCACGAAAACTAAAAACTGTTTTCATTTTTAATTTTCGCGGTCATAAAGTAGACCGTTTTGACCTTGGCGTTGTTGTATATATGCATCAACGCCGCCTTTTCATCGCCTGTCAAATAAAAAAGTTGGAGCATTTTAGGTTTTTTAAATCTTTGCAAACACAGAATTGTTTGTTTTGGTGTAAACTGTTTTTGTTCTGACGAGAATTTAATAACTTTTGTCAACTTTGATTGTGTTTTCATCAAGACAGCTGCTAAAAAGATAAAAACACCGGCACTCCAATACGTGTTAAGTTGCTTACTGAAACTTGAAATTTTATTTTTGTTCGTTGACCATAAAATTAACAATAAACACTCTCAATATAATTATCAACTTTGTTATTTAAATTTTTCTCTCTGTTTTAGTCTTGTAATTAGCAGCACAGCTTTTATTGACACGATACACAAATACCAACAGCTGATGAATTATGTTTTGGTTATGATTGATTACCAAATAGTTAATACAACTGATTACGGGCCCTGCGGATTGGCGCCATCAATTCAAAAAGGTATTTAACGTTAATCTCATTTCGAAGGTAATTTTCGTATTCGTGAATGAAAAGTATCTAAAAATTACTTAAATTATTACGAGGTTGTTTTCTCCAATTGTTGTTATCAAATTATCTGTATTTCTTGCGGTATTTCTTATCGTGCCAAATTCTTTATTCGCTTATTTGATTATTATGACATTTTTTGTAATAATGAAATTATAACTTGCCCGAAAAAAACAACTATCAGAATTTATCACCAGATATTTGTAGCTAAACTAGTTGGTTAATTTTTATTATTATATGTCCTCTTACGACCTCTGTTAAAATATCGTCCTCGAGAAACTGTCAATTTTCAAAGACATTTCAAAACAGTAATTAATGGGTCACTGCGAATTAGATTTATTATCACGAACAGCTTTTGATTTAACTCGAAACAGCTGTTATACCAAAGACTGACATATAATTGGTCTATTATTTTAACGTCTTTCGAAATTCTTGACAGCTACCCGTTAATCGCAGGTTATTATCATGTTAATATGATTCGAAGAACTTAGTTGGAAACTTTTAAAAGCAATAATATTTATTACGGCTACTAAGCTATTCGAGGTAATCAAAATTAGCTTTGACCAATAACGATCAGAATTATAACCAGTTATAAACACTTAAAAAAGGTCATGAAATCTCTCAGAATTATAACTACGACAAAAGCGCGAATGACCAAATTCAGAAGTTATAAACAGTTTTGCATTTCGCACATCCAAAAATTGGTGCTAACAATTACAATTATTTCCTTGATTTCAACAATTCCAACATCGGAAGGGATTTCCGTTGCAAACGTGACCAGCTTTTCCCTATCCAAAATGTCGTATATTCGGGAAAATGACAGTCTTACAACCTGGACGAGTGAGAAAGATACTCCCATTAGACGGTTGACGAAAGATTTGTTATTCCTATATGACCCAAATGTTCGCCCAGTACTGAATTTCTCGTCAGCACTTAATGTAACACATTATTTTCTACTGCAACAGGTGAGTGGAACATTTTTTGGGCAAGTAAATTATTCTTAAAAACAGTTGGTTAAATTTTGCAAGTCTGCTATTTTACAATTATCTCACACCCGAAAAGAGGTCCAAAAAATTTTCTCTTTGATTTCACCATCCTTTTAAAGCGTAAAAAATTAACGAGACATAATAATAGTATCAGAATTATAAGCAAAAAAAGCGGAAAACTTCCTGATAATCAAAATGGCAAAACTATATCAATAATTTTCAGAAAATCGATAATAGTATCAGAATTATAAGCAAAAAAAGCGGAAAACTTCCTGATAATCAAAATGGCAAAACTATATCAATAATTTTCAGAAAATCGTTTTTTTTTGGTACTGGAGAACATTTTTTGAACATCTCCCTAGTGAGATCTAATAACGGTTACAGTTTCAAAATTATCATAATACTTGGTTTCCAATTTATCTGTCAAAAAAGTATAAGGGTTGATAAACATTTGATTAAGCATTTGTGTGAGTCAAAATTTTGATGGAGAGGAACAATTTCAGCGGCTAATTCTGAGCCTATTAATGTTTTTTTGCCTTTAATTGGAAATCCATTTCATTATCACTTTAAACTAAACGATGATTAAGCGGAATCAATTCCATCACAATTTTCAAATTACTACAGAAGTTGGGAAAGAGCTTAAAGAAAAAAAACAAAGTATTTCTTATGCGCGTCGAAAGAAAATTGAGTTTATCACTTTTTTTACTCTAAAAATTTCTTACAAACGATATAAAATGATTAGTGTTTTCTTACTAGGCAGAATCAATTCATATTTAATTAGTTGGATTTTTCAGCTAATTTCTACATCAATTGGCATGCATTGCTTTAGTAGATTTATACGTTTTTTCTGAGTTTTTTTGGGTTTTTTTTCAACAAATGGGCAGATTTCCTTGAAAATCTAGAAAGTTCAGAGACCTAGCGCTTTGAAGCAAGAAGTGAACCCAAAATAGTGAATTTAGGCAACTTATTAACTAGAATTTATCCGGTGTTTGATTTGTTAAAAAAACCCAAAAAAACTCGCTTTCATCGCTTTTGCTAAGTTTTTCATCGCTTTTACTATACCTTTTACTATACACTAAGTTTTTCATCGCTTTTACTATACCAAATTCCCAAAATACTCCAGATCAATAAATATGAACAGAAATTTTCTTTTCGGTTCAGAAATTTACAAAAACCAATTTTACACATTCGTATTACATGGACACGACGGAAACAATTTTTGTTTACAAGCCTTCACAAATCATTAATAGTTCGCTAGTTTTTTTGTTTGTTTGCATAAAGTTTGTACTCAGTTATTTCTTTTACGTCTCTAGAATGAACTTACACATAAGAAAAATTTTTTGTAAAAAAATTTTTTTTGTAGCCTTATAAAGACTAATTGTATTTTCTTATCAAGTGTGATTAATGGTTCCACAATTCTTTTTGCTCGTAACACTTTTTGATGAATTTTTCCGAGAAATGTAGCTACTAGTTCTGTTATTTGTTAAAGGGTTTAGGCCCTCTCCTGAGGAAGAACAATTTTTTTCTTATCCTTTGAACGGTAAAATCATTAGTATTTACTTCGCTTCAAGTTACTTTAGAAAATAATAAGTTCGACATTTTTCATGACGAATTTCATAGAAACATAAAAGAAAGCTGTCCTCTGAAAAATTGTGAATTAATTGGGCCACGTTTCGTTTGGTCTAATTTTGTTGCTGAATCATCAACTACCAAAGTAGGTTTTACATCTGCCAAATTTTTACTGCTCGATCCCTGAGCTCTAATCATGTAAAAGTTTCTGAAGCAGTTGGAAACATTTCGAAAAAATAACAATTTCCAGTTTATCTGCTAATTTTTTTGTTTTCATAACCGCTTGAAGTGAAAAAATGTTGTCATGTTTTTACCTGCATTCATTAAGTTGCATTCACAACCATTGTACAATGTTTAGGTGATCTACCTTGACTCAAAAGAGCAAAAACTGAAAGCTTTCTTCTTCGAAGTTTGGATTTGGAAAGATGAGTACCTTACGTGGAAACCCAAAGATTTCGGAAACATTACCAAAATCACCTTGATGCGAGAAAATTTATGGTTACCTGACATTGTAGTTTTCAATCAAGTCGGCGAAAATTCAAACTACTATATGCGTGAAAACATTATACCCGCTACAGTTGAACACACGGGTAGTATTCGACTTGACACGCCTCAAAAATACGAAACAACGTGTTTGATCGAAATTGAAAATTTTCCTTTCGATATTCAAACGTGTATTATTGTGGTAGGATCTTGGAGTCAATCGGCGGAGACGATTTTGATGAGTAATTTGTCGTCAAATATGGACAGTGTTTCGTATATCGATAACTCGGAATGGGAGCTTATGAGCACGAGTTGCGTTTCGGACATTTTCGTGTACGAAGGTTCACCCGAGCGGTATTCGGAGATTCATTACACGATTGTGTTGAAAAGACGATTGGCGTTTTACAATCGCAATTTGATCATACCGATGATTTTGATTAGCTTTATGGCACAGTTAGGCAAGTTTACCCACCAATTTCGAAATTCAACATTTAAAAAATTATGATTTCCGCGTGAGCCCCTCCCCCCATACGTTATATACAGCCCAGATATAGAGCACGTGCCATTACATAGTAAATCGAAATGTAAAAATTTGGAACGTGCATCTGGGGGCTGCAAACAAAATGCAGCCAATAAACTGCTCGGGGGGAGGGGGGGGGGGGCACAAACGAAAAAGATCCAAAAATTAATTTTTTGAGCCAAATAACTCTTGGTTTCAACATTAATTAATAATTGTTATTGAAGACAAACAATTAAGTGCGAAAGATCACAGTACAAAAACTAAATGCTCAAAAAATTAGAGTTTAAGTAGTTTGACTGATAATTTGAATGTTAATTTTGGTGTGATTTCTTTGGTTTTCTGGTAGCACGGACTTTTGCTTGATCATTAATATTTGCTATTCTATGCACGGTTTGGAAAACGCTTCGTGGTTTCATGCGCGCGCGTCGTGTGGGGGGGGGGGGGGGGGGGGTGTTGAATATGATAAGCATTGAGCGCTGCTGTCATTCAGAATAGATTCAGTTATCATCATCAAAAAGTATTTTTCAAATGTGTTCCAGTATTCCTGTTGCCACCTGAGTCTGGAGAGAAGATCTCTCTGGCAATCACAGTGTTCCTCGCCCTCTCCCTCAACATGCTCGTCATCTCAGAGTACATCCCCGCCAACTCCCTCCAGACTCCAATTGCCAGCAAGTACTGTCTCTTCTCAATGTTCCTCGTATGCCTTTCTCTCTGGCTGTCCGTCCTTGTACTCAATCTTCAAGGTCAGTTTCATTTTTTTGTTCCTTTTGTAAATATTGAGTCATCATAATTGAAAAGAATGACAAAAACCGATTATTCAAATTTTGTGTATTGTGAAAAAGTATTGTACAACTGCAATTCCTAAGATACAATGTTTGCAAATAACTGTGCTTGCAATCAAACTACAAGGTCATCTAATCATTTTTTGTGTTTTCCAGTTTTTGCCGAAAACCCAATTTGCCGGGACAATTTAGTTCAAAACTATGTACTATCTACAATGCCGTTTCACGTGATACTTCCCTTTTAAAACAATAATGAAAGATTGGTTTCACTTTTTGCCCACATACAGAAACACAAATTCGGAAATCAAGTTATTTGGAAAAAAAATAACAGTGAAAAGTGTTCTCCTACTCAATTTAGAAAATTAGAGTTCTCCCTCTTCTCTTTTGATAAATCATTATCCGCTATATTTAACTTGAATTACTGCAAATACCTCATATGAGAAATTCTTTCTTAAGAGTAAATGGTCAAAAGCAAGCATGATATTGCAGGTCTTAAACCTTATACATCAACTTTTTCGTAACATTGAATTAACTTTTTCGTAACATTAGACGGCTATTTTTTCAGGCAATAAAATATCAAATTTAATTATTTAGACTCTTTAAGTTGCGACGAAACAGTTGCGCTTTTCAAGAACAGTTGCGCTTTCTTTCTTTCAAGTTGGCCTTCAATAGCACATTAAACGTGCATCTTTATGAACAAAAACTTGAACATTTAGAACCAACTCAACACTAGCATATCTAAATCTAATAACGTGTTTGCATAATCATTTCTATATTAAAACACTAGTTTTCTACTATGTACCCAGCTCGTGTGTAAGAACTGGGAACGGCCATTGTCTAATAATTAACAGTTCATTTGCGGATTTTTGTTTCTCTTTCTCTTTTTTACTCGTATTCTTTACAAGTTTGTATTTATCCTTGTTACAATTAACTTTTGACCCGACTCACAGCTGGATGGAAATGGAGGGTGAATCAAGTCAACTGAAGAAGCAGGTGGATCAATTGCAGAATTCGGTCACAGGTTTGATCGCGAAAAACAAAGAACAGGAAAGTAAAAGAAAAAATCTTGAAAAAATGCAATTTGATATGAATGAGCGCCTCAGAGCACAAGAAAGGTACACGAGCAAAGACTGCCTAATTATCTGCAATCCGCCTTTCGATCCAAGAGATAGCAAAAATGTACTGAAAAATACCTTGAGATTTTTTAGCGATTTTCTGAAAATAAATCTCACTGAGAACAGAATAAAAGCATGTCATATTTTACCGGGAACTGCTAATGGAGATCAATATGACTCTGTTATTTGCAAGTTTGTCTATTTCGACGAGAAAGACAGAGTGTTTGGGGCAAGACGAAAGTTAAAAACTGCAAAAAACAGCCTGAATAAAAAACCTATTTTCTTGAATGAACGACTACCAAAGTTTGAAGCTGAACTTAGGGCTGAGGCAAATAGACAGGGCTTCATTACTTCGACAAAAAATTGTTCCGTATCTGTATTGGTGAAGCGAAACAACAATGATACTGGCTATCACAACATCAATCAAATTAGCGATCTTGAAAATGTCAAAAACCCGATCAAACGAGAAAACCAAAAAAGGAAATACTGCCTTGATGATGACGACAAAATTGATGATGACAGAGAGAAGTCACCTGACTTCAAAAAAATCTTTAAGTGCTGACTGAACAAAAAAAAAACAAAGACGTTTAGTGAACAAACTAAAAAATATTTTTGTTTTGTGCTAATGTTATTCTAATCTTATTGGCATTTTTGGGAAGCAGTTCCTATTTTGAGGCCCCGTAAAAGAAAAGTATTCAATTAGATACGTCAAAATTTCTCGATTTTTCTTCTTTTTTTTAATTGATTTAGATTAATTCTGATTTACTGTAAAACAAAAAATGTGACTGCGATTACGCGTCACATATAAATATAAATATATAAAGATAAATGTATAAATATTTAAATGTGAAATATAGTAGCTGACTGCGATTACGCGTCACTACGACCAACAATCAATGAAAAAAGAAATTGTTCGCACATCGGATTTGATGGCTGCGATAAAGCGCCTAATTAAATTCGAAGATGTCGTTACTTTTTATTTCTCTCAATGTGAAAACAGGATCACCCAAGATAAATCAAGTATATCAACTGATTGCTGCGATTACGCGCTTGAAGTTGTTAAACTTGTAAACTTTCTCCAAATACATGATCTTAGCAGTAAAATTTTTCATTTTTTTCTCATCGTTTTCTTGTTTTTTTCTCCTTTTAGGCTATATATTTTTAAATTTTTTAACAAAAAAAATACATTATGTCTACGATTTAGCTTTTTTTTCGAAAAAACAGTTTTTTTACTCTGGTAACCAGAGTTGTTTTAACTCTAACGTCATATCCGCTAACACTTTAAACTTTGCTGCTACAAACCATTGAAGACAATGGTCGTACCACTTTTCTTCCACTTGTACATATCATTTTAGTACAACAAAATGCAAAAGCTCTTCATGCTTCAAAATATAAGATCTATATACAAAATCTTAGATCAGCTTCAAATTCTAATAAACAGTTTAGATAGTCTACCCTTAGCCGTCTGCTTAACAGAAACATGGATAAATGAAGAGTATGACACTGCTTGTTTGCAACTAGATGGTTATCAAAAAATCGTCACAGTCAGTAGGGGTGTAAAGCGAAATCGAGGTGGAGGAGTTGGTATTTTTCTGAAAAATAAAATAAAGTTCGAAACAGTAAGCAAGTACACCAGCAAAGAGTGCCAAATTTTGACACTGAAATTTTGCTATAATAATTTAAAAGTTTTTTTAACTACAATATACGTCAAACCAAACACGTCCAACGAAAAAATAAGCACAAGCTTAGGAAACCATTTTGAGAAAGTTGTTATTCCGGAAGACTGTATGTCAGTTATATGTGGTGATTTCAATATAAATCATCACACCGTTTCTTCAAAGTTGAAAACACTGCAAGAAGCCTTGCTGTCTTTTGACCTGCATTATGCAGAAAATGCGAACTGCACTAGAGAAACAAAGACTAGTATTTCTTGTATTGATGCCGTGTATTCCAACGTAAAAATTGATCTGAAAGTGTCACAAACTACGCTAACAGATCATTATACGCTCTTTTTTGGATTTTCGGGACACAAATTGAATCATTCAGAAAAAGAAAATGATGATGATCGTATGATTAAAATGTGGACAAAACTTAATGATTCAAACGTAATTATTAATCTTCAGTTTTATATGCAACATGAATTACAGAAGTTTAAACTAACACTTGATCAATTAAGTTCTGAAGAAGCCATGAAAAATTTTCAGTTTCTCTTGAATAAATGTGTTGAAAAATTTGTTCCTACAAAAATTTGTAAAGGCACAAAAAATAAAAAATTGTGGATTGACAACGAAATAAAACATCTAGCTACCAAGAAACGACAACAATACCAAAATTTTATGAGAACGAAAGACAAAAACGATCAACTCAAATTCAATGAACTACGTAACAAGCTGCAAAAACTGATCAGAAGAAAAAAGGAAATGTATTATCAGCGGTTAATGAATGCAGATGGTCAGAAAAACTCTAAATCTTTTTTTGACTGCATTAGCAGATTAAAAGGCAAAGTTGCATTGCAAGATAGGCTCAATAAAGAGACAGCTGATAAATTCATAGACTATTTCTCTACAGTTGGTAAAACCTTAGCATCAAATTTTGAGTCTAAAAGTGAGGATATTTCTAAAAGCAGTAGTATTAGTGTACAATCAATGCGACTAACCAGGGCCACTTCGCTGGAAGTACGGGAAATAATAAATAAAATGCGAACCAAATATAGCACAGATTGCTTTGAACTGAACAACTTTTTTTTGAAGAAACTCGAATCGGTAATTGTGCCAATACTAACAAAATTAATCAACAAATGTATCGATGAAAGAAGTTTTCCACCTTGCCTGAAAGAAGCTATTATAGTAGCGGTACATAAAAGTGGTGATGTCCAGGAACCATCTAACTTCAGACCAATTTCTCTACTTCCAACTGTTGCAAAAGTATTTGAAACATTTCTGTACAACAAAATATCTAATTTTTTGGAAGTTTTTGATCTCCTGGATGCAAATCAATATGGTTTCCGACGACAAAGAGGAACAATTGATGCATTAGCGCATTTTGTTGAAAACGCTAGGGACACTTTAGAAAACCAGCCAAAGTGCTCGATAGGTTTGTTTCTAGATTTGAAAAAGGCATTTGACACGGTTGATCATAATTTACTACTTAAAAAAAGTGCTAACATAGGTTTGAGAGGCCCAATGCTTGAAATTATGAAATTTTACTTATCTGACAGAAAAAAAATTCTTAGATATGGTGCTGCAAAAACGAGTCCAAGAACTGTTACGTTTGGCGTGCCGCAAGGTTCAGTTTTAGCACCACTACTTTTCATCATATACGTCAATGACATCAGACAACAATGCAGCTGCTCTACAATAACGCTCTATGCCGACGATACTGTTCTGCAGCCAAAGAAAAGTGCAAATGAAGTTCTTGTTCAAAGTGATATTGACAACATCGGCCTATACTTAAGCGATAACAAACTGACGCTCAATGTTGAAAAAACGATTAATCTAAACTTAGGTTTTAAAACTATGATGAATGTTCTAAGACTGAACAATGCAACCCTTAAAAAGAGCAACGAAGTAAAGTATCTAGGCGTTTTGCTGGACAACAAATTGGATTTCAAAAAACACATAAATAGCGTTGCTGCAAAATTGACCAAATTTACGGGATTGTTCTACAAACTGAGGTTTATATTGAGCATTAAACAATTAGTTTTAGTATATAAGTCTTTTGTTCAACCGGTTATACAATATGGAGTGCTTATTTACGGAACTGCAAGCAAGACAAGCCTGAAGTTTATCGAAGTGAAAATTAAACAAATTTCGCGAATTATTTTCAGGAAACAAAGTCATCAATCAACAGCGAACGAACGGGAAAAATATGGAATCTTCCTGGTGAAAGAGCTACATATTTATGAGCTTTTAAAATTTTTAACCAAAACAATTAGGCGGGAACATAAAAATGAAGTTTTTAACAGGTTTATTGAGGATTCAGAGCTTGTGAGGCTAGATGAGAAAAGAACAACAAGTAAGAAACTAAAACCTACCAATCAATTTACTGGTATCAACCCAAAGAGAATTGGAATAAGAATAAGGAAATTGCTAAATTATATACTTAATTTCGACTCAAAATATGTTCACTTTATAAAGAGTTGCTACAAATCTGGAATTAATACACACCACCATACTTTTCTTGAAAATTTTATACAAGGAAATGATATCATAGAACTTTTTTATTAGTTTTTTTTGAGCAATTGTCTAAAACATTATTTTTTAAAATTTTTTTTCCTTTTACAAAAACTCAACTGTTTCCTCACGTGTACTTGCTGTCACTCAATCTATTTAAACATTAAAAACAAACCAATATCAACACCCTACCCCCACCCCTATTTGCTAACAAACTGCTTCCCAAAGGCATCACACGACTAGGCTTTTTTGCCTTTTGATGACCTTTTGAGTATGTATATGTAAACTTCATTGAACAATTTTGTTTGTTTATACATACTTGAGAACAATTTATTATTATTATTATTATTAATTATCACGACAACTTGTAAATATTTCAATTTTTTTAACAAATTTTGATGTGGTGATAGTTTTTATAGAACAGTGTTTAAACAAAATTTGTCTGCAATTTTAAAACTTGAAAAAATATTCCGTCAATAAAAACAAAAAAACTATGAAAAACAATTAATTTTTAAAAGACGCTACTACAAAACTGATGGCACTTTGCCAATGAAAGCTGAAATGCAAAAGATAGCAAAACCAACGGCGCTTGGTTCTTTTACTTTACAAAAAGACAGTCTGAAAGGAGAATAAACTAATACAAAAATTTGTTACTTTTAGGATGTGGCATAATTAAACAATACAATGTGCCATCAGGGTTATACAATTAGGTTTTTATTTTTACTCTCTCTATCTCTCATTTTTATCAGGTTTAACTTTTGGGTTTGATAATCCAGCTATTACTATAAACAATTACATGTATCGCAAATTTTGTTATCTTTTCCGTAATTGAAGTCTTCCTCTGTTAATAGTCAAATTTTTCTTCAATAAATGGGCATTAGGCGCGTTCAGTTGTCGTGCAAATAGATTCCATCGGTAAACGTTTCCCCGGTAATTTTTTTCAAAATACCCTGTAAGTACTGAATACGCTCATTTAACACTTTCCGGTATTTTTGTTGCGGCCGAACCCAGACATCCCTTTCTTGGCTCATTGCCTGTTGATGGGCTGAATTTGGAAAACTATCAAGCTAATAACCTTTACGCAAACTGGATGCAAAATATAGATCTATTCTGCATCGTATTACCCTGTGATGCTCTCAAAGTTTTGCTTGCAGCCATATTTTGCTTATTGAATAGATATTTCAGTGGAGTTCCGTCCAGCCTCCCATATAGCGCAACTTATTTATGTGTTCCAATTGTTCATCATTGTTAAATTTTATTCGTCAACGATCAGAGTATTGTCTAGACATTTTTTTTTGTTGGCCAGTTCATGTCACAATTTACACGGGCCAGTCGTGATTTTTGAGTAAAAATTTCCTTCATGAAAAATAATATGTTCAGCTTAATTCCGACCGACAAGGTTTGCTTTTTGTGCAAATCGAATTTCCGCGTGTGTACTTGAAACATTTATTTTGGGATAGCAAGTCGTACACACTGAGCTAAATGTGCTTTGTGGTAGTTGCCTACAAACGTGCTTATGTATAAATAGTGTGTATAGTACTATAGTAATGACTAGTTATAGGCTGCAAGGTATGGCATTATTCTGCTCAGACTTAATTATGGGGTATGAGTTGTTTTCAGACTATACAGGATAAATTTAGGCTAGCTGAACCCTATGACCTCAATTTAATCATAATGAAGAAAAATTGCACAAAAAGAAACTTAAAATGTTCTAGAAATGCTATGTTTCAAAACTGATTTCAGTTTTAGTCTTGAAATGTGCTCTTTCAGCTCTTGAAACGTTCTGGATATATTGACTTTCAAGTTTTTGTCCCTTTTGTGCTTCACTGGAATGAAAACAAATTTGTTGCTTTCGATGATCAATTTTTTTCTGAATTAAAATCAATAACTCCTCATTCTTTCGTGTGCTGTTTCGTCAAGCTGGCATACCATTACATTGACTGGGCTCAGCCTTCAGAGTTTGTGTATCTCTTGTCACTCATTCTACACTTTTATAATGTACTTCTTTCTTCTTCTCCAAGCTTGATCTAATGTATCCTGTTTTTCCTTAGTCTTCAAGCCTCCTCTCTAGCCAAGTACACAAATTTCGAACTTATATCCCGTTACTATATTCTCCTAAAATAATCAATTTTCTTTGTTCCGAGTACGAATAATACCAAAGTTTGCCTTTCTCTTAAACTTGAAACACCCTCATTTTGCAACCATGAGGGCGATTTTGCACTCAGACCACTTTTAATAGTCATCATACAACAGGAAACATCCAATTTCCTAGCAAGAACAAATTAGAAAACTTCAAATGTTCCCCTTTTGTTATTTCCCCCTGTAATTATCCTGTTTGAAAACGGGAAGCGACGTGACAACCAATTCAACAACCATTATAGTAAAAAGAGCAACTTGATTACCTTGGGTCGCATTTAGTTAACAGTTATAACCAATTTTTGAATGGTCTTCGAGTGCGGTATTGAGTTTGTTTTCCCTCTTTTTCTCTTTTCCTCGGTTGAGGAGATTGGGGTTTTCTTGTGGCATTAAATTTGATTTGAATTGAGCATTAAAAAAACATCTTTTTAAAAAAATTATAAATGTAAAATTTTGTAACAAATAGCAAACAGCTTTGATGGCAAATTGCTTGAAATCATTTACAGAGTTGATTACATGTAAATTGAATAACGTAGGGGGGGGGGGGGGGGGGGGGTTCGTGGACCCTGATAGCCCTCTTTAATCTGATTAACCCTGACACGGGCTATAAAAAATTATCCCACCCCATCCCACAACCCCACAGTAGAGGACCCGCTGATTTTGATCAATCGGGGCTCTATTCAACCCCGCCTCCCATCGCGTTCTCGTTTGACCCAATTACATCTAATTCAATTATTACCCCGCGGAGTTTTATGATCGGGTCGCTTGAAAATGGAGGCGATGTTTTAAACTAAGGCACCTCAAATCAATTTCAATTTAGCTGTTGTATTTTGGAAAATTTATCTTTTACAGTTCCAATTTAGCCGCATTTCTTTTTTGAAGTCTCGGGGCGTTTTCAAAATTTTGCCTTCATTTTGGGTATTGATTTCACGCCCAAAATGCAATTTTGCCCCCTTTGCTTTACATGTTCAGAGCCTATAGACCCTATATTTGTTCAGCGTTTTCTGTGTGAAAAAAGAACAAGGTATAAGCAAGCGGTGGTAATGGTTTTGATTTTTAATGGATCGGGGTGCTGGCCGGGCAAAATTGGTCGTGAATTGTTTTTCCTCACATCAAAAACATGAAAGGTGGGTAAACTTTAACCCGTAACAGGAAGAGAGGGGAGTGAATATATTGCAAGCTGGGATAAGAAATTAAGGGGTGCGGGTAGGGTTCATGTGCCGACCGCGTCATGTAACATTGGTGATATTTTTGACATTTTTCAGAATACAGAAATGGCCTTTTGTAAACTTTAAAACTGACGCACGTATAATATACCGGATAATAAAAAGTAAACAATGACCCATAAAAGTAAACAAAGACCCAGAAAATATATTTTAACTGATTTTTGAAAATGACGGTTTTACAGCGAACAGTTCCTTGATATTTTGTTTCATGCAGTATCATTTTTTGTTGTAGTGATGACCTGCTTTTTATATTCATTTGAAAAATAAAAAATTATTTTTAAACTCATATTTTCTGTCCTTTCTTTTAACCATTTCGTTAAAGTTTTTCAACCTTTTGTGCAATAAGAGCTCCTCTTATGCTAAAAGACTAAAAGTGAAAGCGTTTAAATTTTCATTTTCGGCTTTCAGAACATTCTGCGTAAAGCGAGATTTAAAAAGCAGAAAAGGCCGTAATTTTAATCAAAGTCAAATTACGTCACATTGGTAAAGCAGTCTTAATTCATCCTGTAGCCGAATATTTTAACGCACATTTTCAACCCCCCCCCCCCCCCTCCTCCATTTGTGCCTTAATTCCTATTCTTTCCACAACTCTCTCAACTGCTGTTGAGAAGAACCTTCTAAAGCATTTCAAAGTTGCAATCAGAGCGTGTTCACGTAATGACTTTTAGAAGAGACAAAAAGAGCAAAAGACAGATTTAATTACGGAAACAGTTCATGCGTTCCATCCTAACGTGACCTAAGTTGCATGATATATTGCAAAGTGTTAAAAAGACTTCGGTGGTTCGCTTATTTGTGCACTTTTGACCGCATTCTAATCTCGTTCATGCAGTATTCGTATGCGTGTTGGACAAGCTTTGTCCCGGGACTCGACTAAAACTGGATACACTGCATATGCTATCGACACCCATAAATTATTTTAAAAAAGTATAAATTTTTCCCTCTCAGTAGCATTAATTTTAAAATTAACTTTTTCCCAATAATATTTTTGGGAATTACATAACATATTTGAAACAAATTTGCAACAATTTTTCATTTCAAGGACTTTTTCTGAAATTCGTTTCATTTTGTGCAATTTTTTTCTAAATTATCGCTATTTTGAATACGAAACCAACTGCGTTTTACCAAAATTATCTTTTCGGTTTTACGTAAAGTCTTTCATTCGACAGTGAACATGAACTCAATAAACTCAAGCCAATATCCTTTTCTGAGGAGCCAACCGATCTTTAAGTGAAGAAATTTTGTTCTTTTTGTCGGAAACAAAACAGGATCTAGTTCCAAGTCATGAGTTCTGTTACAACGTTTCTTAAAAAAGTAATCCGAATATCAAAACAAATACACAAGATGTGGGTTTCAGTTTTATAATTTTTACGGGCACAAATTTTTAACCCGAGTCTTAATACCTGCTTGGTTAAGATTACAGCTTTTGGTACATTTATTATTAATAGCCACCTCAGCTGGTCAGCCGGCTATTGTAACGCTCCTATTTTTACAATTGTCTTTTTTTCAGTTCTGTTCACGCTTTGTTCCGCTTTTTCACATCACTGAGAAGCCAAATTAGAGTGATGGTTTTGGTCACACTGAAATAGTTAAGGGAGCGGAAAATTGAGTAGGTTTGAGGCGTGACTTTTTTCAAAATACCTTTAAAGTGGTGTGAGAAATTGGTGTTTGAACAATTTGGCGGTTTTTGAAATGGATTTTTTTCAGATGCGTCAAATTGACTTCTGTTTTCAGAGTCTCCTCTCCTTAAGTGCCTTAAAGACGTTACAATATGTGTTCTAATTATG
Organism: Convolutriloba macropyga; assembly: GCF_964194025.1. Taxonomy (NCBI): domain Eukaryota; kingdom Metazoa; phylum Xenacoelomorpha; order Acoela; family Convolutidae; genus Convolutriloba; species Convolutriloba macropyga. The sequence continues at coordinate 5,720 of NW_027453554.1, read as the reverse complement.
CCTATTTGCCTTTGCTTGAATTCATTAAGGGGCAGCTGAAACGTTTTATGACTTTGCCACTATTTAATGTCATAAAATATGTGAAATTTATATTCATATATTATTTATTTATTTAAACTTTATTTAAAATTATTTGTTGTCTTATCAGATAGCATCGTCAATGAAACGTCTGTTTTAGTGCTTATGAGAAACAAAAGAACCTAATTAACGCTTTGGGTTAAAAGCAAGTGGTTTTCATGACTTTGACTCTCCATTTTCTCAAAATTTTTGAATGAATTTTTAGGTTCTGCAGATAATTATAGTACTTTTTGATGTGTTGTCATTGAATCTCATTGGGACCAGGTCTCTGATGTGCTAGAGGAGTTAAATATATCAATTTAATCGTTTTTGTTCAAAGCTAGTGCTTTTTATGACTTTGACACAAATTACTTTTGATAATACTTATCTAAGTTTTTTAGTTTTGCAATTTTTTTTTATATTTGTCGTCTTAACTCATGGTGTCATTTTTGACGCGTTCTCATTTGCTAAAAATGTTTCAGTTAACGCACAACATTTCCATTCATAGTTTTGTCTTTTGTGACTTATATACGCTTGTTCATTTAAAAATAAATCTTAGTGATTTTTTTGCTAATTTTTGTTATACGTATGGCTGTTTGGTTACTTAATCTCATTATTGAGCGATCTCAACGGTGGTTATTGAAGCTCAATTAATTGATGTGATTGTATCCTTCATTAGCTGTTCTGTTCTGTGACTTATATTATGTTTTTTCAAAAAATTTTCAGAGAGTTTTATTGTGATTTTGTGGTTATTTTCGTCATATCCTTTAACATTATTAGTGAGAGGATTCATTGACGTTTAATGAGAGGAGAGTTTGCTAATGATAAATTGAGGAATATAGTTAGCAGTTTAAGTTCATAGCAGATGTTTTTTGTTGTTGATCCCGTCTTTTTGAAAATTAAAAGTTGAATTTTTTTCTTGCTTATTTTTGTTGTTATTGTGTTGTTTTTTGCTTAGTCTCATTACTAACAGCTCTCATTTGCCTGTTAATATGGCGGAAATTTTTTTCATGTCTTGAATTAATACAATTCTTTGATTTTTTTTCAGGACTTGCCCTGCTATGTTTTTTTACTTCGTTGAGCAAAGTGTTTTTTGCTTTAACAATGCAGTTCAAAATGAACAGAGTCCATATCAAGAAACGGAATCAGAAAAAGGTATTGATACTATCCCTTGTGTTTTCTCTATACGATACAAGAGTTTGTTGAGCTCCAAAATGACATCAAAACAGTTCGCACTTTAAAATATTTCAGTACAAAAATCAGTTTTTCATTAATTTTTCTCTTCTTTCAATTCCAATCTTGGTTGTAGGAATCAATGCCGGCTTTTTACCGGCAATATGCCGGGTATGTTTATCACATGGGAGCTGTCAAAGTTTTTCCTAAATGGAATATATTGGATTGCAAAGTTGAAAGTGTCGATAATATTTTTAGACATATTTAATTGTTAATCCTGGTTTTGCTTTTTTACTCGCCGTCTAAAACTGAATGTTCTCTGACTAATCAAACCTTGCAGTTTGGGGAGGTATATTTAAGCAACAACAATTTTAGAATTTAGGCTAATTTTTTGTATACAGAAAATACCGCTTTTCAATAACTAGGTAAGCTCATTATTATCTCGGCACAAACTAATATGAAGTTTCATTAAAAAGCGGGGCTATGATTTTAACTAATCAAAAATTAGCGATCACTGTTACCAAAATTTTGATATTACCAGAATTTTGATGATGTTTTATATGATGAAACTGGACATAAATCTTAGCTATACTTTACTGCATATAGTTTATTTGCTCGCAACGGAAGTCCTGTTGATCTTTTTTAATTCACTTTTTCTTATCGTGTGTTTTTCGCCTGATCGTTTTTTTTCTTGCCGTTTGATTTCCTTAAAAAACGAAATGAAAGGTAAGTCTCGTAAGCATTAATTTGTCTTAGGGCCACGAGGCTCAAAATTTCCTAGGTATGAGATTCACCGAAAGGGTTTAAGAGACAAAACTTCGTGGTGTGAATGGTGGTTCTTAGTGTTTGACCTCTCCTCAATTTGACAACATCACCACTACAAACAGCCCTTTATCCCGAGTTCATACGTAACCCCGAAAGCTCGCGCCCTTTCTCGATCAATACCCCCTAATTAAGCTAAAGCTTGCGTCCCTAAGTCGCAGCTAGCTAGTGCCCGGGTCGAGGGTTGGTCAAAAAACAATGTAGGATTAGCGGCGAGTAGTGGTGAAAAAAAACTTTTTTCACCGCAAAGCGCCTGCATCTTTTAGATTGCGGTGAATTATTGTACGATTTGCGGTTTTTAGCGGTGAAAAATTTTTTTTCACCGTATTCACCGTATGTCTTACGAAAAAGAAACTGCGGTACACGGTTTGTCAACAACTTCATATTCCACTGCGCCATCTGTCACGTACTTCAATGATATTTCCTGAGAATTTAAGAAGAGGGTTAAAATTAGCGGTGAATATTTGCATCATTTACCATTTTAGTGGCAAAAAAATTTTTTTCAACGCGTTCTGCTGGTAGAGGAGAAGAATTTTCGGATCTATTCTGTTTCGCCCTCCCCCCCCCCACTGTTTTTATGACCCCCAACTACAAATTATATGTTGTTATATAGCATGTAAAAAATTACTATGTAAAAAATATCATGTGCGCCTGGGGATCATAAAAAAATGTGGTCACTAAGCGGGGGGGCCAAAACAGAAAAGATCCAAATTTTCTTTCACCGTTTAAGCGGTGAAAAAAATTACCGCTTAAATTTTTGTTTCACCGCTTTCATCACATTGAGCGCAAATCTTACACTTTTTACTCAAATTCACCGCAAATCTTAATCTTACAGCAATGTTTAGCAGTGACACCTCGACCCGGTAGACGAAACCAACCGCTCGGCTAGTCATTTCAGGGCATTTCGGCCAGTGTTTAGTTGGTTATGTGTTTGTTCGATTGCAAATGCAGTCTTTTGAAATCAGCACATATGTCGGGCAAAAACGCACAATCTAGTTCTCGAATAAGACTGATTAGACTTTCGCGTGTTCGAAACAAAAGCTCTGCTTATCAGACATTCGTGCACTCACATTACCTTCCAAAAGATTTTTTAGACATTCCTTGGAACAGAATATTGTTCAGTTGAAATGACAACTAATCAGACAAGTTCTAGACCACTGTACAAAATTTCGAGTTCGGGACTTAAAAAATTTTCCAGACTATCTAGTTCAAGCGCATATGCAGGTATTCATTCGCTTGAAGATGGTCTGACCAGAGGCCGATTCAATCTGGGACCTCTACCTAAAATGGCCTCCAAGATGGTATGAAAAAGTTGGCTCTTACAAAATCTCTGATCAGCATTCAGAAAAGGAACAAAGTACAATGCGATCTGACGGTTGTGACAAACAGTTTAACATTTAAACGTACAGTAAGAGATTTTTATGCGGCATGACAGGTATCCTTTGAATGGACAGTAGGATCTTTCACGTTTTATTTCTACCTGTAATGCTGAACATGTGAATATTTAACCATATGGTTATGTTTCCGTTCATGTCTGCAAACCAAAGAAAATAGCTAGGTTTGAAGACCCAAAACAGAGTGAGTTCGTCTTTGGGGAATATAATTTGAAAGAGCTCATTTTTTACTATGAAGAATAATAAATTTTGCTTACTGCCTATCTTTAATCGTTCCATTTTCCCCTACATGTGTATAACAACACCCGAGTATCCGTGTTCTGATTGGCTAATCAATGCGTGTTTTAGTGACAGGTGAGATCTCACTACTCATTGTGTGTTGTGATCTATTGCATAGTTTGACACTGGTGCAGGTTTAGTTGGGTGTATTATTTCAAACTCCTGATTTGGCCTCGTGATTGAAAAATATGAAAACCTGAAAACTGCAAAAAAAATACAAAATTGCGTCATGAAAAATGGTTTTGGGAAGTTAGCAATTATGCTTTTTGTTCAGCCATTTTCGACCAGCCAATGTCTTTGCATAAAACAACAAAATTGATATGTTCGAAACAGTTCTGAACACTTATCGTTGCCCAATAGCTTAAAATGAATTTTAAAAGAAAAAAAATGAAAATTCAAAAAAAAAGGAGTAGAGGAACAGAAAGAAAACATCTGTGAAATTTTTGTCAACTTAGAATTGTTATTGGCGAATTGTCTCTAGAGAAGATCGAAATAGCAATTATTTAAAGACAGAAAACTGAATTAGTCATTGAACTTTAATGCTAAATAATTGAAAAACAAGTTAAAAAAAACAATTTTGAGTAAATAATTACTTAATTTCATTTGTAGACTTAAACTTTTACAAGTGTTGTCTAATGTACGAATATATATATATTATATATATATATATATATATATATATATATACATATATATATATATATATATATATATATATATATATAAGTGTTGTCTAATGTACGATTATATAATATATATATATATATATATATAAATATATGTATATATATATATATATATATATATATATATATATATATATACATACATATATATGTCTATATATGTATGTATATATATATATATATATATATATATATATATATATGTATATATATATATATTGCAAAAACAAACAAATATGGTATTCCATTAATTTACAGTCAAATCCCGCATTGCGACGATAAACATAAATAATTTGTTCTCTCACAATCATGGAATAGGGTAATGATTTTTGTGACAAAAACGTCATGATTAAGTTTATGAAAGTTTCCACAGAAAAAGGAGATGATGGGCCTCACGGACTAGCAAAACAGGGAACCCCAGCAGACCTGATTGTTCTAAAAAAATTCTCGGCAAACGTAAATGAAACTATGAGACTCTGCACAGTAACTCCGGAAGTGGAAGACTCAAATAAATCGAAAAGAGCAGAACGTTGACTTAGAGGCAATGTTAGTCGCCAGCTGGACAAATCTAGAAACACGACAAAGATTTAGCAAAAACTGACACGAACAAGCAACACTATTCAAATTTAGGCTAAGAAAACAACCAATAACCAAAGTAACCAGACAAGGAGAGTGAATTTTTTCTAGAGATCTGTTTGCAGCTCTTAAGTTAAAGAAGAAAAAAATTGTTAGCACGAAAAACGAAGCAGAAACAGATCTGGAGATCACTGTCGTCTAGAAGCAGCAAGAGAACCATAAAAAAAATTGGGAATTAGGGCAGAGAAATGACGTTTGGAGAACTTGAGGGTCTGCGTGGCTAATCGACACGGCTTGGCCTAAAAATTGAATTTTACACCACTCAAACTGCAATTGAGAAATAGATACAAACATTTAAAACTGGAAAAGTACCAGAACCAAAAGACAACAAGTTGTCAACCTTTTGAGTGAGTACTCTAAGTTATGAAGAAAAGATACGCTACCTTCAAAATACATGCAATTATCTACTTTTTGACAAATTCTTAAAAAAGACATACGTGCATACAAAAAATGATTAATGTAAGATAGGTGAAAAAAACTTTCTACTTTAATAGAGTGAACATTAGTACAAACAAAAACAACAGACATGAAATCACCCCTATGCATATTTTCAATTAGAATAAAAAAGCTTCTCTAATTTTGTTATCTTTTTTTTGACTGGTACAATTAAGAGTTTCTTGAGAAGCTTTTTCTGCTCTAATTGAAAAATTGCATAGAGGTGATTTCATGTCTG
>NW_027453553.1:0-10631 GCF_964194025.1 Convolutriloba macropyga | reverse complement strand
ATTTGATTCAATTAGCAATCACTTTAGTCCTGTCGGATCAAACAAAGAGTCTGACGTAAACGGATTCTCTCTTTGTCTCTTCTCATGGTCATTGTAAATCAGGTTTAGCTTTGCCAACTACAGTTTTGACCTATTATTGTTCTGACCCCACTTGTGGGGGGGGAGGAGGAACTATATACTCAAATGGGTTTTTTTTGTTCAGACAATTTTGGCCGATCGATATATTCATCGTAGAGAAATGTGAGTGGTATCATTGAAAAAACTCTTTCAGCGTAGAATTCGAAAATAAAAAGATTTTCTAGAATTTTTTTGATTTTCGTTTTTTTTTCGAGGAGTTATCAAGGATTGAAGTTTTGTGTGAATACGAGATATTTGGCATGATTTTGTTCACTTTTAGTGTAATTTTTCTTCAAATTAAGATATTTTAATTCAAAATGAATCAATGTTGAGTTCCTAATAGAGGAAAGGCGATAGACAGACTAGTTCTGGTCTCATAGGGAAGTTTACTATAAAAAATTCGAATTCCATTTGAGAGCTCTTTTTTTAATGTTTTTCTTGAGTCACCTAGAGACAAGTCAATTTTCATATCAAGGTTCTGTTAATAACAAGCCTGATTTACAGTCAAATGAAGCCCAATGAACAAAAATTTCGTTTTCAAGGAATGGCTCGTGTTTTTTTTTCTTCGACTCGGAGATTTCGTAATTTTAAATGAAATTTTGATTTTTTTAGGTTTTAATAAATTTTTGGAGTCCTATGGCATAGAATCGTTGACTACAAGTGCCATTGAAATCGAATTGAACAATAAGTGAACCTATCTAGAGCTTTGAAGGGACAGCTAATGGCTGATAAGACTTTAAAAAGACATTTCGAGAAATTTTTTTAAGATTAACCGATCATAAACTTAATTTCGTGAATTGTATGTCAGTCTCAGTAATGACAGGACCCCCTCTTTTCTACAGTAACCAACCAAAAATGATCTGGTTAGCGGTTTTATCTTCTAACTATTTGTTATATGAGATCAACTCCAAAAGATTTCTAATTTCTTTTTTTTTTTAAAATTTTTTGGATATTTTATTATTTTTGGTTCCTCTTGAAATCTTATCACAATATCCTGAAAACGATATCTCTCATTGGCTTTGAGAAAACGTTCAGTGGATCATGGATAAAAATTTTCAGAGAAAAGCTTATGAAGTAAACGGCTTCGACACTTTCTTCTCGCACTTTTCTACTGATTTTTTGCTGTTTGCCTGTATTTGTTGTTGTCACATAGTCTTAAGACTTCTTGTGATGTTTTATTGACTACTTATGCATAAAAATATCCTTGTGTTCTGATTGAGGCATAACGGAGAGTAGTTGTTGACTGCCGTTGAAAACTATTGATTTTAATGGCTGTTAAGACTTCAAAAGTAATTTTTCGAAAGTTTTATTTTTAACTTTTATCTCGCACTTTTCTACTTAATTTTTGGATTTTGCCTGTAATTGTTGTTGTTTTCATATTCAATAACCTATTGCAATATTTCATTCATGACTTTGGGATTACAAACTTCCTTGTCGTCTCGTCGAGGCATAATTTAGCGTATTTATTAGCTTCCGTTGAAAGCTATTGAATTCAATGGCGTTGATACCACGGGTTTTCCAAACATATCTCTAATTCAATGTATTTTTTCATGTTTGTTGATTTATTGGGCGCAAACTGCTAAAATGAAAAACCCATGCTGTTAAAAAATTAATTCAAAATAGAAAAGATCTTACTGAAAAGTTCATTTTTTAATGGATTTGACACTTTCTTCCTCAATTTTTTTTTGAATTTGCTGTTGTTGCCTGTTTTTTTTTATTCTTTGGGTAGCCGTAAAATGCTGACCGGTTTCATCAACTTGTGATTGACTATTAAATAAATGATTTTTACCGAAGCAGCCAGATTATAGTGAATAGTCTTAAAATTTATTATAGTAAACCTTTGTAACAATTATAAGGTTTTTCAATTTTTTCAGTTCTTATTGTTCTTTTTGTACTTATTGCAACTTAAAATTGCAACTTATTCTCGTCATAGAGGTCCCATACAATTCGTTGTATTTTAACGATTAGTATCGTTACTGATATAACAACGTAACTGGTGTTTTGTTTATTGGACAATATGCGTTTTCATAAAAAGTTATGTGAGTGTGTTTTTTTCTCTTATTCTCTTCCTGTAGCACATTCGCGTAATAACAGATCCCAATGATTTTTAATTGTGGCCCAATTGAAGTTATTGAAACATTCAGTATAATTCTAGCCGAATTAGAATAAATAGAAATTGAAATAAGAATACATAATGATAAGATATTTGCTAATGATTTTAATGGCTTCACTAATTTGTGTTTTCGCAGTGTTTGTAATTTGTTGTTCGTAATTTTTTGAGCTTTTCTGCATCTTTAGTCCATTCCTATGACTTTGTCTAACCAAAAACAGTTCCTATTGGTTTAATTGTGACGTTTTAGTAAATTTATCAAGAATAGTTTTGTTAAAAGCTAATGAATCTTAAGACTTTTGAATTTATTTGGTTTAAAAAATATTGATTATTTTTGAATTTCGCCTTAATATTACTTCTTTTTGTCAACTTGTTGCCTAACCTCATTAAAAAAAATTCCCAACTGCTGTGTAGGTAGGAAAAGTAAATTTGTGTAGTTAGGGTTTTGTCTCATTGTAATTTGACGTTGTTACTAGGTGCATTTAAATTTGGATACTGAGTTTTTGCCGTGAAATTTTTGTTTTTGCTTTTTTTGTTGTTTTTTTCTCGTTGTCCTTTTAATGGCAGAGCGCATTGTAATTTAATTATTAGCTTGGTTTTGTAACGATTTTTTTTAAGCTCAAACATCTAGATAGTTAAGATAGTTAAGTCAAAAATGTAGATGAGCGCGGGTCAGAACATCATGCGCGAACGCACATTAATGAGCCTCCTTGTCTTATCTGTCTTTGAAATTCACCCACAGAAAGTTTGTCCAGGCATCACTGTCATTGCCTAGAAAAATTGTGAGTCTGAGACCTCTTGTTTTGATATTTTCTTAAAGTTCTTTGACTGTCTTCGGGTCTTGTACTGCTGATTTGAACGTCTGCATGATAGCGCGCATGTAAATATATCTAGTGATGGAATCATAGGCCTCTGGATACAGTTGTTTGTTACCAGTTGCCAAACAAAAATAATTGGAGAGCAATTTGCGCCAAAAATAGGAGGTTGTACGTGAAGGTCTGTTCTTCTCCTTTATTGGTTAACAATATGTGAAGGGTGACCTGTTTCTCGTTTCTGATAATCACTTGCATAAAGGTCGCCTGGTTGTCTGGTGTTACGTTCACTTTGTACTGTAGAAATTAGAGAGATCGGTCAAGAAGCACAAAAACCCTGGCTCTATGAGAGATGCTACAATAAATTAACTTTTGTTATTGGAGACGGTGTTCCTCACTCTCGTTCTCTTGCTGATTTCTGATTTTTAATGGAAAGTTCAGGAGGCAGCTTCCACACTTTGTGTGACATCTAAATTTTAAATGACCTTTTCAAATGATCTTCGACTATGGCCTAAAGCGTTCATTCATTGGTTGTGTGTGTCATGCCAGTTTTGTGGTGCTCCATTCACTATTCTTGTTAGTAGTTGTTGGACATTAAGACGTTGTTCCACCGAGGACGTTCAAATTCGATTTGGTCACACATGAGCGCAATGGTCTTGGTTAAAACTCTGACTGCTTTTTGTTCCTTTTGATTCATTCCTTTGATGGAGCTGTGACTGAATTTCAAATCCTATAATTTCCACAAAAGTCCTCATAGGGATTTTCTGCAGTTATATTTAAGTGGACAAACAGGATGACGCTTCGACTGCCGAGATACGTGTCGGCAAGTTCGTAGCTTTTGGGAGGCATTGACCATGTCATTGTCCATTCCTTTTATTGCTGACTCCAACTGATGTTTCTGGCTTTCCCTTTTGGCAGATGTGGGAACCATAAGAAATGCTTGAATTGAGGTTACATACTTCGGAATTAAGATTGTGTGAAAAGTATGAAATGATCTCTTACCGTGTTAAGAATATTGGTAGTTGTTAGAAAGTGTTCTCCGTCAAGAGAGTAAAATGAATGTGAAACACCCTAATGAGCTTCAATTGAAACATCCAATGAACTTGAAGTGGATCTGCATGGATTGTGTTCTTCGTATGTGAGCACTGACCATTCAGGTTTATATGGTCAGATCCTTGTTGAATAAGTTAACTGATATTTCTTGCATTTAAATTGGAGGTATAACTAACTCATACAGTTTCTGATTGCCGCTCTGCATGTTTGATTCTGTTGGGGCAAGTTTGAGGCCCTTGCTCTTGACATTGATTGGACTGAGCTAGTTGGGGATAAATGACTGGAAGGATTTGTTATTCCTCCCAGTACTGGCATGATTCTGATTGTATCTGTTTTTAATTCCACTACAATCCTATCCACTGAAAGGTTTGTATTGTCTACACCAATTTGTCTGAGGGTTTTTTCAGTTTTCTATGGAGATTAGAGTTGTGCACCGAAATTCGTCTCGTTTTTTTTATGTTTGTTTGCTCCTTTCTTGGTTTATAGTAACCACCAGTGAGATGCGAATGAAAATGGAAGGTATTTTTGGTTTTATTTACACTCCCATTTAATTCTGAAAATTTGAACTTGTGTCGATGGAATCTGGCATGATGAAAACCATTGAGTGTGACCAAATGACTTATTTTTTAGTGTATCAAAACTTTTGTATTGTACTTGGACACAATTGTCATAAGAATTCCGAAAGCGGAGTAGTTGTTGGAAATGATTGATGATTTGTCTAGGTGCCTTTTTGAGCAAGCAAAAGATTGGTCTCATAAAAATAGTTGGCATCGCGGAATGAGTGTGAAAGAGGTAACGAGGTTGGCAAAACTGGCGGAGTCATCCATTCTGGGTTTTGGCATTTACTCATGTTAAGGGAAGTTGTCACCAACTACTCGGTGCATCTTTTCAAAAATTTTGGATATCTCAAATGCGTTATCAATGAAGTGAACTTTGAGTGAGTTGCCGCAATCGAATTTTTTTGGTTTCGGTGTTGATTGATTTTGGAAATTATTTTCCAAATTTGGTTGTTGATATGTGGTGCATAGGGAAAGTGGTATCGATGACGCCATTTGAAGTAATCTCCCAAGAAATTATACATTTTAATCTTGACAAGACTGAATTACTCGCCATCGATTGGTTTGGCATCCAAATGAGCAGCTACAGCAGTGCTGATAATATTCGACAAAAATGCCGCTTTTGATCCTTATCAGATTTATGAGCCTTTTGTTGAAAGACTTGCTTTCATTGTAGAGTACGGAAAGGAGATCCAAGTTCTTCAAATTTGTTATCGCTTCAAAGAAACATCAAGAAACTTAGAAGTTTTCTTTAATGAAGTTTCATCAAACGAAAGAAGAGCTTACCTGACAAACTTTGCAGCTATGTCGATAAGTAATGGCCACAAAACTAAACTCGGTGGTCGCGTGCTCAATGCAAAAGTCAGGCTTGTACGACGGGGTAGGGGCCCCGGATGTTTTATTGTACGGGTAGCATGTACCCCAAATTTTGCGCGCATCAATTCCTCGAATCGCATCCATCAGAATTTTCTGAAATTTTGTCAGCTGGTGGGAAATGGCGAGCCAGGAAAATTTACCCTTATGACCCGAAACGATTGAAACACTCCTTCCATGATTTTTTGGGCATTTTTCCCGGGAAAATCGTCAAAATGAGCTTATCTGAAAAAAAGTGGATTTTCTCAAAATTACAAGCAAAGTTAAATTATTGTGTTGGTCCATAGGAATTGTCCTGAAATCTAGTTTATATTAGACGAAACCGTTGACAGATAGCTTTTCCCAATTTGAAGAAAACCCACTTTAAAGTTCGTCCCGCTTCCTTATTTTTTTGTAAGCGGAGAACCTTGGCGCAGTGCGCGATATGCGTTCGCCTCCCACGCTGCAGGTTGTCAGATCGATCCTGAGCAGGGGAGAAAAGGACTATTAAAAGAAGTGTTCTCAGCAACGTATGTTCTTATTACGCGCGCGCTTCAATTCTGCAGCGTGTGTGATTTGTCAAACACATCAATATTCAGTTTGTTATCGTTCAAAGAAAAACGGTTCGGAATCGAGGCCAATTAGGCGTTGAGATTGCTCATTTGGCGTGCCTATGACTTCTTTGATTGTAGAACATTCATTTCAGAAACAATACAGTTGATTAATGCGTGCATTTTGGCCCGGCAGCGCAAATGAAAAGAAGTTGAAAAGGCGTGTACCCAAACTGCGCTAGCACAGTGTTTTCTAGACATAACACATTTAGGATTGGAAACACAGACTGCATTGTGACTAGAGGCATGGTTCTAACTTTTAGATGCTTGAAATCAGAGGTAACATGGCGCAGTGGTTGAAGATGAGACTTCTACGCTGGAGGCGTGGGTTCGAATCCCGTCAGACGCGTACTTTTTTTACTTTCACCTTTAAAACGTTTGAGGAGCATAATTTAGATTCTACCACTGTCTAAACATGCTCTATTTGCTGTTTTTATTATTTTCTTTACTTTAAACCAAACAGGAACTGTCTAAGGGGCTTGTCCCCCGCCAGACAGTTCCTTCGATAGTCAATTGACAAAGAACCATCTATACTGTTTCTTCTTACGCCGAGCCGGAACGGCTCGAATTGACAAGCGTCGTTTCTAAATATTTTTCAATTTCCTGCGTGCTGGAGTTAGAGGCATCGCCAAGACGTCTGCGTGAGCGTGTTTCTGTGGGTTTTTTGTCTGCACGTTGACTGAACGGGAGATAATGAGACGTCAACAGCACAAATGGAAGGATCGAGTGAGAGGGGGCAACTCCTGACCCTGGGGGGAACGCCTGCCCCTCTAGATTCTAATTTTGTTTTGGTGCTATCACTATCTTGTTTGACCAATCAATCAGATGTCTGAAGTAAAGGTTTCTACCCACAGAAATCTGATTCTAACATCCACCGACCTCCAACTAATGAACTTGATTCTATCTAGAACATATATGATTCTCATGAAATATTGATGAAAATGGAAAATCACCTCCGGGATTCGGAACTAAGATCTATTCACATGTCGACCAAGTAAAATATTTTTAGATAATTTTAATTTTCTCTGTATATTTTCGCATGGATAACTACTATAATTACGAGTCAAATTTTATATCTTTTCAGCTCCAAATTAAATTTAAAATTCAACTCATTGAAGTCCTTTGACCCGTGTTATTGAACACCACAATGGTGTCCAGACCACCAGCAGACCAACAACTTCCTGATCCACAGAACCAGCTACTTTGTGGATTAGGTAGTTTTTGGCGAAAGGTGGCACAGAGAAGAAAGAGGACGAGATCAAATATGATGCTACTATAGTGGATCTACAGGTAACCAATCTCTTTCTAAGTATGCGCGGGAAAGATGCAATTATTAAACTTTGGAGACTAATGAGCCCTAGAAATTTGATGGACACTCCGTATAAAGACAACAGATTGGCAACTGAAAATTACGTTTCTCCTAAAGAGAGGGTTGTAACGGCAGAAAGAGCTAAATTTCTGTTCGTAATACAAGGTGCAGGGGAGTCAAACATTGGTTTCCTAGCACGTCTCAGAGAAGAATCAAGCTATTGTGACTTCGAAAAACACCAAACAGCGGCCAGCCCCGAAGAAGAGTTGTTTAAAATAAAGCTTATCTCAGGTTTAAGGGACCCCGAAGCAAAGCTTAGCCTACTAGACGGTATTAAAACAAAATCATCTTTGTCGAATACCGGAATGACCAAGAGCTTTAAGTTAGGAAGTCAAACAATGAATTCTGCAAGTTCTTCATCAAGTAATAAACCTTATATTGTCAAAGAAGCAGTTGGGTACAACTTCACAAAGATCTTTTGAAAACCAATCGGAATTTTACGGCTAATAAAAGCAAAAAAATTTTACACTAAGAGTGAAATTAAGCCAATCTTTAGTAGACCCCGTCAAGAGCTAAGTAAAAAACGCAAAACCTGTGGAAATGTGAGACACATATCTTAAATGTGTAGAAGCAAACCCCAACCAAATTACAATAACCAGAATAAATTTTGCGACGAAGAAATTGTCTCCTCACAGCAAGCATCTCCAGCACCGGAGATCGGAATGTGTTATACTAAAGAACAAATTTTTACCATGTCTGCGACATGAGAATATATCTCAATAAATAACTGCAAATCAAAAATGCCGGTAGAAACAGGTGCAGATGGCACAATAATATCATCAAAAAATGGACTTAGCTTGGAATACCTTAGTAGGATGGTAAGAAAAGACATCCCGAAGCTTATGATCTTCATCAATGAGCGTTTCTGAGATCTCTTATTTGTTGAGTGAACGGAAGCAGGCACACAAAAACAACTAGCAGTGGTGCAGTTTGATCGAAAAATTTGTACAACTTTGTAGAGACTTTCTACCCCAGCACCGTACATCACAGAACTGTTCAAGTTCTGAGATAAACACTCAAAGGAATCAAAGGTGTTGTGATATTTCAAGACAAGATGTTGGTCTATAGAACTACCAAGGAGCAGTTCGTCAAGAGAATGCTTGCAGTCAAGAGCCGATTACGTGAGAAAAATTTACTATTAATAAGAAAAAATCTAACTCAAAACCAGACGATAGCGTTAGTTTTCTGGGATACTCCATTTCAGTAGAGGGAAAAGCACCAGGTCCAAAACATGTTGAAAATAGAAAAATTATGCGATAGCACTGACTAACACCAAACATGTCTAATTGTTTGTTGGACTAGCAAACTCTTATGGAAAATATTGAATCCTGATTTTGCAACAAAATTGCCACCCCTAAAAAACATGAGAAATAGTGATTTCTCATTAAGCAAAATGCGACAGAAAGTCTTTGAAGACATAAAAAATGATATATGTTCTAACCCAATTGTACAGGCGTGTGGTTTAAAAAAGAAGCAATAATTACTACTGACGCCTCTCAAAAGACCATTGGCGGTTTTTTTGCAAAGTGGACATCCAGTTAAAAATAAATTGACTCCAGTGGAGCAAAACTACTCGAACATAGAGCGGGAAGCACTGGTATTTGCGTTTGTAGTAACAATGTTGAAACAATACCTCCATGGAAATGGATTTATCCTACAGACGGACCACAAACCAATCAAATAACTCTTTGGACCAGACGAAGAGATCAAAAAGATGGCATTTGCTACAAGCCCAAGATCGGCAAAAGCTCGAATGGGCTTCGACTGTGCCACCATTGAGTGCTTTTAACTCCACTAACAACTCTTCGCTGCTACTCTTGTATCATTTAGGTGAATAGGTTTCAAAAACTATACTCAAGACTGGAACCTAATTTGCTTGTATCGCAGTCATGTTGGCTGATTGCTGATCTTTGTTGTTTTCTGCGTCCGATTTTAGCTAATGCCCTCGAGCACTTTTGTGTAGTCGCATCTTGGTGAGCTTCAATATCTCCTCCTAATTTTTGTGGCTCTTTGAAAATGTTCTGAACTGCTTCCAGTTTGGTGGCTCTCACACGCAAGGGAAGCTTGTTCTATTTTTTGGGCTAAGTATGGTTTTAGTTTTGGATATACGAATATCTTACAAATTATGGTTCGGTTTCTTTCATTTTGAATTGATTGTGATGTATATTTATGTATATATATATATATATATATATTATATATATATATAATATATATATATCTGTTGTTTTATGTTTAGGTATATATATATAATATATATATATATATATATATATATATATATATATATCTTTGTTCCGATCCACTTTAGTGGGGGAGGAACTATATACTCAAACAACGTTTTTTTACAGAACATGTTCGCGGATCAATTTATTCATCGTAGAGGGTTGTGAGTGCTATCATCAGAAAACCCGTCCAGCGTAGAATGTGGAATAAAAAAGATTTTTTTTATTTCCGTTTTAAAGAGTTATAATTGTTCAAAGTTTTGTGAATAGTAGACGGAAATCCGTTATTTTTTTCACGTTTCCCATATTTTTGACAAGAATTTTCGTCTATTTTGCTAACATTTATTAAAATTGTTTAAAAACATGCTACTGAATATCCTAAAATTACAGCTACAGCTTTTTTTAATTTAGTTTTTCTCCACTCAATTAAGCCCTTTGTGATCATTTGACTGATTTTTGTTGTTTCTTTTCAGTATTTCTATGCAATTCTTCTGCCAATTTTGTTAAAAAATGTGTTATAAATGGTAACGATAGTGTTGTTGGATTTACCTCTAAAACCAAGAGTATATTTCATTTGTTTGATCTGGTTTCTGGCTAAATTTTTCTGCAAAATTTCTCAAACTTAATTTTTTTCCATCAAAAATGGTTCTGAATAGGCCTTCACAGTCCATTTTCTTAACACATTCACACACCTAAAACGGCTGACACAATTTTTGCTGACTTCAAAACATGCTAGTTCCAATTGTGGACAATTTGAGAGTGTACTTGAATCAAACTTCTGCCGGTTATTCGCTACTTTATTTCTTTTAATATGCAAAATGCATCATTTATGTTTGATATATTGACTTTTTGTCAAATAAGGCATATGCACATCATTTGGAGCAATATTGTGTTCCCAGTAGGACGAACGGCATTAGCTAGAATA